>NC_084606.1:40110921-40340921 GCF_033807715.1 Cololabis saira
GCAAATAGCTCTGTGAAATGCGCTGCATTAGTGCCCGCAATTTGCCCCGCTTTAAGGTCCTATTCACAAAAAATTTTGCTCTAATGATATACCGGAGCAAACACGCCCATAAAGTTTTGCGGCTGAGTGCAATTTGCCCTTGTCTGTGAGCGGAGCTGTTTCAAGTGTTCTCCATATTTCTGCACACACATTGGTCCACAATGAAAACTGCAGAAATAAAAAATAAAGCGAGTGAAAATAAAACGCCGTGAGGCGCAAGGGCGCAATTTCCACTGGGAACAGGGGGGACATGCCCCCCCACTTTTCAAACTCATGTTTTAGTCCCCCCCCAGCTTTTTTACAGTTTAAGAACTAACGGTAGGCTCAGCCTGTATTACAAATCATCAGGACACTGCGAAGAGCCCCGCTCCCCGTCCTCCCTCCTCCCTCCGTGCTGCTCAAGGATGATTTATGGTCCCGCGTTAAATCGACGCAGAGCACTGTACGGGCTGGCGCACCGTACAGTGCGCGTCGCCGCGTACCATACGGCGTAGTCTCTGCGTCGATTTAACGCGGACCATTATTTAAGCATAATTAGGCTTAACTAGTGTGTGCGTATGTGACAGACGCACATGGGACGTTGTGAAATACGGAATAAACTGTTTTATATGAATTCTAATTCCCAATTACGTAACAATTCCGTATTTCAAGGGACGGGTGGCAGCCCACTCACCGCGGCTGCATCTCCAGCAGCAGCTGAGAGTCTTGACTGACGCTGAGCTTCACAGGGACACGATCAGCGCTATTTTATTATAAGTCTGATATATGTTGTGATATGTGATGACATTATTAAGCTGTTAAACACACACATTCTAGATTTATATGTTTATATGGTGGAATTGTTTGTAATAAAGCAGCCCCTTACTGTACATGGATGAATCCTGAGCTCCTGTTATTTTTATATTTAAATCCGAGATAAGTTCACAACCCCACTTGATCTGACTGTGTACAGTCATGTCTGACTATAGATTTCACCCTTAATATCATTCAGTATCACACAGGCTTGAATGACATTGAGAGAGAGAGAAACAGAGACAGACGGGGAATGAGGAGTTTGCGCGCAGTTTAATACACGCTTCTGAAAGACGGTATTTGCTCCACTATTTTTGCGTGTGGCAAATAGCCCTGGCCTTTATGAATTAGGCGCTTTTTGCAATGAGGCTTATTTGCATAGAAAGGGGGCAATTTTGCGCCGAATGTATGAATATTACCTAATTTGCATGCATGCAAATGGCACAGGCGCAGACTGCCACTATTTGCTTGGCAGCGCAGTTTGTGGAGCAATTCCCCCTTTGCGGGTGCTTTGTGAAATAGACAAATAATAGTTTTTGACGTGACATCAGAGATTGCGCATGCTCTCTGCAAAAGGATGAGGCAAATCGGGTCGCAGCACTGCTTCAACTGTGCGGTACCTCACGAGAATTTCAAACATGCTGGATTTTCTTGCGATCTCACGATTTGTGATCGGGAGCTCGTCGTGAGGTGTTGATCTCTCGTCGTTACCCCACGTACACTGCACGAGGCACGAGCAACGATTGGGTAGAAATCGGGCCCGATCAAAAAAAAGTCGCACGACTGGAAAATCGGCTCAAAACGAGCCGATAATCGCACAGTGTATGCCCGGCTTTAGAGACTTATCATTCCTACAACACAGAGAATTTAAAGTCCACGGAGGTCAGGTGACAGACAGTACATCGGACATCAGTTACCATGGGTTGTGTAAGCAGATTGATGTAGGGCTAAAAGCAAAGCATTCAGAGTGTGATATTATTCATGGGGTCCTACGTATTGTCAAACCAGGACAGTTTAAGGACATGCTTATTAATAAGGATGACTTAACCCGTAGCGAGCTTAAGAGCTTCATGCGATCACATCTGAGTGAAAAGAGTGGAAGTGAGTTATTTCAGGAGTTGATGAGCACTAAGCAGCATGAACACGAGAGCCCTCAACAGTTTCTGTACAGAGTGATAGCACTGAAGCAGAAAGTCATGTTTGCATCCAGACAGGCTAGCATGGACATTGAATATGAGCCCCGCACAGTCCAGAATGTCTTCTTACGTACGATTTACCAGGGCCTTCTCCAAAAGTACACAGATGTCCGCTCTGAACTCAAACCCCTTTTGTCTGATAATGCTGTGTCAGATGAGTCACTGATAAGGCAGGTGAACAAAGTGTGCAGCGAGGAAAGTGAGAGACAGAGAAGGCTGGGACAAGTGGGACATGGCTCTAGTAGAAAAATAACACAGGCTCACAGTGCCCAACTTGAGGATGATGTCACTGAAAAACAACCAGAAAACAAGCCAAAGACTAAGAATAAGGTAATTGAGGAACTGAATGCCAAGGTGGATGCTCTAACTAAATTGGTTGAATCCCTCACAGCTGTTAAGGCCTCAGAACAACCCTGTGAGTGCTCTCACCCAAAGCCTAAGCACAAACCAACAACAAGGCGATACGGGTGTCCCAATTGCATTGAGAAGGGCTTAAGTTCATGCAACCATTGCTTCAAATGTGGGGAAGCAGGTCACAGGGCACTAGGATGTCTTAAACAGGGGCAGAACAAGAACAATAGCCCATCCTCTGCTAACGCCCATGCTATAAGGGGCAGTGGACAAGAGTGTCCCACAGAGACAGAGCTGACCAAAGAAAGTCAAGCTCATGTGAAAACTAACTTTGTGACCCCCTCGCCCCTAGACAGAGAGACTGAAATTCGTGAAAGAGTGGCTCAGCTAGTGGGGAGGAAATGTAAGATCAAGTGTTACATTAACAGTTATGCAGTAGACTGCTTATTTGACACAGGTGCCCAAGTGAGTCTTCTCGATCGTCAGTGGGTAAATACATACCTCCCTGAGCACACAGTGCGTCCATTGGCTAAACTGATTGGACGACAACCTCTCAGTGTGCTGGCTGTAAACGGGGAACCGTTGCCATATGACGGCTGGGTAGGAGTGATGGTTAGTCTCCCCGACAACAGTGACCCTAGTTTGACAGTACAAGTACCCTTTCTGGTTAGTAGTGTGCCCTTGGACCGTCCCTTGATCGGGTTCAATGTGATCCAGGAGCTGATACTGGGTCCAGAGGGTGGTGCAGACCTCATACCCACCCTTGTAGCACTTCTGCGAGGCGCAATGAATCTCCAAGATGATAAAGCCAGTGCAATTGTCAGTTTTGTCCAAACCAAACTCACCAACGACGAGAAAGTCAGTAGAAGTGTGTTGAGAGTAGGACAGCATGACGTAGTCATTCCGGCAGGCCAGGTCAGACATGTGAAGTGTAGGGTTCCATCCCCCTTTGACACGTCCAACCCAGTTGTGCTTTTTGAACCCACTGACAACAACCCACAGCTACAGCAGCTAGATGTTGGTGACAGTCTTGTCGCAATCAGTCAGGCAAAAGTCCCCTATGTGAGAGTCCCCATCGGTAACCACACTAGACACGAAGTGACCCTGCCCTGTAGAACAGTTCTAGGAAGCATTGAGCCAGTGGTTAAAATAGTACAGACTGACGAGAGTGGTCCGAAGCCCAATGACAGTCAGAAAGTCCAGATGACTCAACAGGACAAGCGAAGTAGTGTGGCAGATAGGTGGGACCCACCAGTTGACATAAGTCACTTAAGTGGGGAACAACAGAAGGTTGCACGAGAACTGTTAAGGGAAGAGTCAGCAGCCTTCGCACGAGATGACAATGACATGGGGTGTATACCGAGCTTAGAGATGTCAATCACACTCAATGACAAAAACCCTGTACAAAGATCCTATGCCTCCATTCCAAAACCCCTGTACAAGGAGGTAAAGGAATACATTGAGGATCTGCTTGTCAGAGGGTGGATTGTGAAGTCTAAGTCCCCTTATTCGGCCCCTGTCATCTGTGTGCGCAAGAAAGACGGAACTCTCCGTCTTTGTATTGATTACCGTCTCTTAAACCAGCGCACAGTCCCAGACCGCCACCCCCTGCCGAGAATCCAAGACCTCACAGACACCTTGGGTGGGTACAGTTGGTTCTCCATTCTAGATCAGGGGAAGGCTTACCACCAGGGGTTTATTGCCGAAGGGTCGCGCCACTTGACTGCATTTATTACGCCCTGGGGTCTGTTTGAGTGGGTGCGGATACCCTTTGGTTTGACGAACGCACCTGCTGCATTTCAACGCAGTATGGAAGAGATGCTCGCTCCTCTGCGTGACGAGTGTTGCATACCGTACTTGGATGACATTTTATGTTATGCCAAGACGTTTGAAGACCACATTGAAGGGCTGAGGAAGGTCCTTAGAGCTCTCCAGAGTCATGGAGTGAAACTCAGACCCACAAAATGTGACCTGTTTAAACATGAGGTGAGATATGTTGGCCGGTTGGTTTCAGCTGAGGGCATTCGCATCGACCCCAAGGACTTGGAGGCGGTGTATGCCTTGAAAAACGAGACACCAACCACCATTGGAGATGTTCGGAGAATAGCTGGGTTTCTGAGCTACTATCGTTCTTTTGTCCAAGATTTTTCCAGAGTAGCGAAGCCCATCTATGAGCTCCTACAACAGAAAAAGGGCCAAGAACAGCAGCCTCAGGATAGGCGCAAAGCTCAGAAGGGGAAGGGTGCACAATTACCATCCAGAACACCAGTTGAGTGGACCGAGCTCCACCAAGAGACCTTGTGTAAGCTAATTGACCAGCTGGTGAACCCCCCTATTCTCGCCTACCCTGACTTCGAGTTGCCTTTTGTGCTCCACACGGACGCATCTGAAAAGGGACTTGGAGCCGTTCTGTACCAACGTCAGAATGGGAAGCTAAGAGTAATCGGTTATGGCTCGCGAACCCTCAACCCAGCTGAAAGAAACTACCGAATGCACTCAGGCAAACTAGAATTTCTCGCTCTTAAGTGGGCCATCTGTGAGAAATTTAGGGATTACTTGTATTATGCCCCACATTTTACCCCCCACATTTTACTGTCTATACAGACAATAATCCCTTAACGTATGTCATGAGTACTGCTAAGTTGAATGCAGTTGGATTCCGGTGGGTGGGTGAACTGTCAGATTTTAAGTTTGACATACGGTACAAGCAAACGGTGATGCCGATACACTGTCCAGATGCCCCCTAGATATCAACACATATGTCACTGAGTGTACACAAGAACTTCCCAGAGAAGCTGTCACTGCTACTTGGGGAGGGTGCAGAGCAGGTGAGCAGGGAGATGTTGCCTGGATCGCCGCCCTGGCTCTAGAACAGAGTGCCCAGTCCGAACCAAACAGCAGAGAAGCTGTGACACCAATTGATCTAGCTGAACTGCAAAAAGCCCAGCGAACAGATCCAGTGATTGGGGAGATTCTAAAAATGAAAGAGTCAAGTGCACCACTGACCGAAAACATGAAACAGAGTGTGAAGGGCGCTGGCAAGAAGGTAATGCACGAATGGACAAGGCTACACATTGAGAATGGAGTGCTCTATCGTAAGACAGCCGAGAGACGTCAGTTAGTCTTGCCCGCTAGCTACAAAGCCCTAGTCCTTAAGCACTTGCACGATGATATGGGCCATGTTGGCACCGAAAGAGTCCTAAACTTGGCTAGGCAGAGATTTTATTGGCCGTATATGAGACGTGAGATTGAAACCTATGTCACGAGACAGTGCCAATGCATAAAACAGAAAAAGCCAGTGACCCACATACGAGCACCAATGGGTAGCATAACTACCAGCTCTCCACTCGAGCTCGTATCCATTGATTATATGCACTTGGAGCCTAGTAAAGGTGGATACCAATACATTCTCGTTGTGGTAGACCACTTTACCCGATATGCACAGGCATATCCGACCCGTAACAAGTCTGGGAAAACCGCGGCGGAGAAGATCTTTAATGATTACATTCCCAGATATGGATACATGTCTAAATTACACCACGACCAAGGGAAGGAGTTCGAGAATGATCTCTTTCGAACTCTACAGAAAATGAGCACAGTAGGACACTCTCGTACGACTCCCTACCACCCGCAGGGGAATCCGGCCGAACGGTTTAACCGTACGATTCTCCAGATGCTGCGTACCCTGAAGGAGAAAAAAAAGGAAAATTGGAAAGACTATCTTCCCCAGATTGTACATGCGTACAATAGTACACGTCATGAAGCGACGGGTTATTCACCTTTCTTTCTGCTTTTTGGTAGACACCCCCGGTTGCCAATAGATCTGTTGTTCAGAATGGTTAACAATGAGGAACCCCAGACCTCAAAGGGCTATGCCGAGAAATGGGCAGAAGCGTATCGCATAGCATCAGAAAACAGCAAAAAGTCAAGTGATCGAGGTAAAAAGTACTATGACCAACACACAAGAGGTGTAGTGCTACAACCAGGTGATCGAGTGCTCGTACGCAACCTGAGTCAAAGAGGTGGCCCTGGAAAGTTAAGGTCATATTGGGAAAGCACCATCTATATTGTGCAAGAACAAATCAGTGACAATCCAGTCTACAAGGTGGTCAAAGAAACTGACAGAACCAAGTCACGTATACTGCATCGTAATTTGTTGCATCTTGTCAATGACCTACCTGTCGAGCTGCCCAAAGAGGTAGAAAAGTCCAAGTTAAAGAAAAGGAGAGGCACAAATACGCTTCTCAGGGAGACAGAACCACAACCCGACAGTGACACAAGTTCTGATGATGATGGAAACACATACTATGAATTAAGATATAATCTGAGGAGTGGAAACAGGATAGATGCTCCACCCACAGAACAGAGAAAAAAGGAACAGAACCAGTATGATGGAAATCAGGACAATGAGTCGAACAGTGACATTGAACAGGAGGAACATGAAGGGAACCGAGGGCCAAGAGTTAGTCCCAGGCCTTCCACTGCAAGTGAAACGGAGGAGCCTGCTCCAGAAGTGAATCTAGGGAGACCTAGCCTGACCCCTGATACTAATGTGCACACACCCAGAAGGTCCATTAGAGATAGGAGGCCAGCTACACGTTTCACTTACGATACCCTAGGTCAGCCTTCAGTTCAGAGAAACCCTTCAGTTGGTAGTGCAGAAGTTTATGGGCCCCCACAGATGTCGTATTGGGGAATGCAGGTTAACCCTTTTGCACTTTACCAAGTCCCGGCACCCTACTGGCCATCCCCTTTCTCCTACCCAGTATTCCCGAACATGCACACCTACACTTAGGTGATTGAGAAATCACACTAAAAGTTGGTTATTTTGGAAGTGTTTTTGAATGGTAAAATGTCTGGAGCCATTTTATTTTTTGTTGGGGAGTGTGTGACACCTACAAGTGTATGTGCACAATTGTGTATTGGTTTCATTTTAATTTTGAGTTTTAGCCATGTAAAAGGCCTATTTCAGTTGTATTTTGTGTTTCAAATTAAAGTAAGAGCAGTTACTTAGTTACGCCACCAGGGGGCATTAAGAAGCGCTGAGTATGCCTTGGGCGTTGCGCAGTGGTATCACCGGTATATGGACCACGGAGGCTACCGTACTTCAGACAGCTTGCAGCCTGCTTGAAGAACGCAACGTAATTCTCCTGTCTTTATTTTCCCCTGTAAAATACAGGTTAGTAAAATGTGCAAAAGCATCACAACTAATGGCAAAGGACTCATAAGCCTTTATGTTTTTGTTTTATCTAAGCAACATGCAGAAATATCGTGTTTTAGTTTATTTTGAGACTTGAAAGAGTACACGTGTTTTACCATTCACAGTTAGCATACGTTTTGGTGTGTCATTGTACATGTGTTAGAGAGTATTTCATGGTATTTGAGACCAACTATTTTAATTAATTCATTTATTTCTATTACTTTTAAAAACGTTCTAGAAATGCAGCAAGACTGTAAAAAGAGTAAACATGACAGGTTTAAAACAGTATAACAGTATTTACTGAGAAAGCAAACTAAGAGACTGATTAAAAGTAACAGTATAATTGCAAATATGAGTTTTGTAAAACACGGTAAAATGTATTTCATATACAGTAGTTTTGGTACAGCAGAAGAAATATCAAATTTGAAAGCTATAATCCTATAGTAACAGTTTATTGGGAATTGTGAACATGATTATTGGGAATATGTGATCTGTGATTATTGATTATATGACATGATTGAATGCAAAGAGAGAAAAAAAGAGAAAGTGATTGAAAACTAAGATTCTGTGAATAAAGACAGCTTGCAGCCTGCTTGAAGAACGCAACGTAATTCTCCTGTCTTTATTTTCCCCTGTAAAATACAGGACTAATCTTCTGTTACTTGCCTCTCATCTTGAGGCCTGTAACATCCCCACAATGTGGAAATCTGACTTTTTTGTGTGTGATACACAAAGTCATACACACGGGTTTTTTTTGGCGCACTTGTGTAACTATACACATTGATTGACACATGATTAGGGATGGGAATTGATAAGATTTTTTTGATTCCGATTCTCTTATCGATTCTGCTTATCGATTCGATTCTTTATCGATTCTCTTATCGATTCTCATTTGGAAAAAAGGAGAAGAAACAATTTGATACTAAAATTGTTTCTTTTTAGTATTTTAGTATCAACTTTGTTTTATTAAAACAAAGTTGATACTAAAATACTAAAAAGAAACAATTTTAGTATCAACTTTGTTTTAATAAAACAAAGTTGATACTAAAATTGTTTCTTTGTTTCAATTTCTTTGTTTCTCCGATCTTTTTTGTTCAAAGATATAAAACTTTTATATCTTTAACAAAAAAAATATAATGAGGTCTTAAGATGCCCCCAGCCTTGGGCTCCTCGATGGTGCCAGGGGGTCCCCACAAAATGATTTGTAATATACAGTAAAATATGTATTTAATATAAAATAATAATAATACAATAAATATTCTTCTGTAGAAATTAACGAAAAACAACAAATTATTTTGTAGCAATTACACAAGAATGTCCAGTAACATGTTCAACACCACAAACTTAGTCACTGCTGGTGACATTCATCTATTCTGGCCTGATACTCTTCCCTGCTGATGAAAGGAGAAGCTAGCGGTAGATGCTCTTTAACTTCTCCATAGATGAGCTGACGAGCTGCAGCTGCAGCTGTCCGCCGGAGCGCCCGGCTCGTCCGCGTGGCGCAGCTCTTCTAAAGCATGATTTATGGTTCCGCGTTAAATCGACGCAGAGCCTACGGCGTACCCTACACCGTAGGCTCTGCATTGGTGTAACGCGGACCATAAATCAGCCTTACCAGACGCCGGCTGACTCCGCGCTCCCAGCGCATCAGCCGGCCGAGTCCTAACAGTTTCCCCCCTTTGTTAAAATGTCCACATTGCAAGAATTGTCGCCCTGTTGTCATCCTTTTTGGTAAAATGTAACCAAACTTTCGAGCGTTTATGCCGCTTTGTCTCCGTGTTTTCCTGCTGGGCGCGAATGCGCACATGGCGCAACGTGCTTGGTGACGTCATTCACGCCCACTGGAATCGATAAGGGAATCGTTTGGGAAAAAGGCAAACGATTCCAAGGAATTGAAACACTGGGAACCGGTTCTCAACAAGAACCGGTTCTCGATTCCCATCCCTACACATGATACATAAAATCGCCACCATTCATTGGCTGAGGGCTTCTTGGGCCGTTGTGCTCCGTGATTGGCTGCTTCCGAAATCAATCTGGCGGGTTCTGCTCAGTGATTGGCTGCAGCCGGAAGTGTCTGCTCTCGACGAGATGATTCCTGCACTTGTGAAGACGCACTTTGAGAGGTAAGTTTGAAGCCTGTTTGAAGCTTATTTACTGGGTTTTAAGTTATTTTATTGTAGATTTGCTGCTTTTACACGTCTTGCTTTCCGTTTTCCTTGTCTTCTACCGTGCTGACGACCTTAAACATCGACCGTAACGGCTCATCTTTTTGGTCAAATTGGCTCGTTAAGGTGCATGTGAAACGTGGCTTTTAAATTACGTGGGCTTGGAATCAGGCCTGAAATGTAAAACCTTATTTTACTATAATCCCTGTAACCGAACAGGGTATTATAATTCATTATTATATGTATTATAATATATATATATTATTATGAATGTACGGGAGGCTGTAGCACCGCAGGGTTCGGCGTTGCCTACGGCGTAGGGTGCGCGTCGACGCGCACCGTGTAAAGCGGAACCATAAATCCGCTTTTACGTGCCAGTTATCCACTGATACGCGGCTCCGTTTTAATATAAACGCAGTCTTATTTTTACTGAAGAGTTTAAAGCTGAGTGAGTATGGAGTCCGGGGCCCTCTACTAAGGGCTGTCCGGTCTCTGTATGATCGAAGCAGGAGTCTGGTTCGCATTGCCGGCAGTAAGTCAGACTTGTTCCCGGTGCATGTTGGACTCCGGCAGGGCTGCCCTTTGTCACCGGTCCTGTTCATAATTTTTATGGACAGGATTTCTAGGCGCAGCCAGGGGCCGGAGGGGATCCGGTTTGGGAACCTCAGGATTTCATCTCTGCTTTTTGCAGATGATGTTGTCCTGTTGGCTTCATCAGACCGGGACCTCCAGCATGTGCTGGGGCGGTTTGCGGCCGAGTGCGACGCGGCAGGGATGAGAATCAGCACCTCCAAGACCGAGGCCATGGTTCTCGACCGGAAAAGGGTGGCATGCCTTCTCCGGGTGGGTGGAGAAGTCCTGCCTCAGGTGGAGGAGTTCAAGTATCTCGGGATCTTGTTCACGAGTGAGGGAACAATGGAGCGTGAGATTGACAGGCGGATCGGTGCAGCGTCCGCAGTAATGCGGTCGATGTACTGGACCGTCGTGGTGAAGAGGGAGCTGAGTCGAAAGGCGAAGCTCTCGATTTACCGGTCAATCTACGCCCCTACCCTCACCTATGGTCATGAACTTTGGGTAGTGACCGAAAGGACAAGATCGCGGATACAAGCGGCCGAGATGAGTTTCCTCCGCAGGGTGGCTGGACGCTCCCTTAGAGATAGGGTGAGGAGTTCGGTCACCCGGGAGGAGCTCGGAGTCGAGCCGCTACTCCTCCACATTGAGAGGAGTCAGCTGAGGTGGCTTGGGCATCTGTACCGGATGCCTCCTGGACGCCTCCCTAGGGAGGTGTTCCAGGCATGTCCCACCGGGAGGAGACCCCGGGGAAGACCCAGGACACGCTGGAGGGACTATGTCTCTCGGCTGGCCTGGGAACGCCTCGGACTCCCCCCGGAAGAGCTGGAGGAAGTGTCTGGGGTGAGGGAAGTCTGGGCATCCCTGCTGAGGCTGCTGCCCCCGCGACCCGGCAACGGATGAAGCGGGAGAAGATGAGAGTGAGTGAGTTTAAAGCAGTGTTTCTCAACCCTGGTCCTCGTGGGCCCCTGTCCAGCATGTTTTAGATGTTTCCCTGCACCAACACACCTGAATCTAATTAAAGGTCCTAATTAGCTTGTAATCAAGGTCTGTACAGCTCTGTTGATGACACAGGTACTTTTATCACGGTGTGTTGAAGCAGAGTAACATCTAAAACATGCAGGACAGTGGGCCTCGAGGACCAGGGTTGAGAAACACTGGAAAGGAAAGGGATATCTGACCTTGAAATATAATTAAACTTAACATGAATGCCAAACTCCAGCTGTCATAATTATTACAACTTATTTTAGATTGTATATTAATGCTTTGTCATTACTACAGAAGAGATGACTGAGAAGCGGAGATGCAGGAGAAGTGCTCCTGAGCAATTAGCAGTAGACTTCATTAATCTGGGAGAGGACCAGTCCTTCCTAGAGGTTAGGTTCATTAAAGAGTATAAAGGTATGTTCTTCATCTAGTGTACTAATGTTTGTGTCTATCTACTAGTTTTTCCTTTTGGCCCTCAGGGACCACTGTCCTGCATGATGTAGATGTTTGCCTGCTCCAACACACCTCATTCAAATTATCAGCTTGTTATCAGGCCACTTCAGAGCTTGATGAGGTTGATCATTTGAATCAGGTGTGTTTGGAGCAGGGAAACATAAAACATGCAGGACAGGGCTACCTGAGGACCAGGTTTGGAAAACCCCTGTTCTAGTGTATTAGTTATTAAAGCTCAATGGTTGATTTTATTATTATTTTCCCCAAACATCAAAAATCTATGGCAACCAAAAAATTGTAAAACAGCCCCTAAAACCATAATTGCTTTCTTCATCCAAGTCTTCTAAAGCCACCACATGCAGTTGACTTGCTAATGTGTCACTAACACTCTGTTTTAAATCTAACTCCTCACTGTTGCAAGTTAAACTCGTGCAACAATCAGCAAATTGTGTGAGGAAACTGCATGCATTTAGCTCTTCTTGCAATGTTGAGGAGTTGGATTAAGAACACAATGTGGGTTACGTCTTTCAAGTCAACCTCAAATGTGGCTTTAGGAGAGCTGGATGAAGTTACACAAATAATCTAGAGCCATTTTAAGATTAATTTATGGGCTGTTTTATTACTTTTCATGTCCGACTGCCACCTATCTGCTGCATTTTCCAGACACATTTGTTAATTTGATATCTCTTTCGAAAGACAGCCATAAATGAGGTGGGTTACTTAACACATGGTGGAACTAATGTTAATGTCTTTTTTTTTGTCAGGGAGAGGTGTATTTACAAGTGAGCACATCCAACCCGGAGGTTTTGTGGTGGAGTATCGTGGGATTTTGTCTCAGAGTCAAAATACAGATGACAAAGAAAACAAATATATATTTGATTTCATTTGGAATGGGAAGCGGTATTGGTAAGTAACCTGCTTGGACATTCACTTAAATTACCAAAAAGAGTGTTGCTTGTCTCAAGAAGTTGCATATTTGAATTTATAAAAGCCTGGGTTAAATTAATTAATCTTGAATTTTACTAAATTAAGGTTCACATGAAGTGTATTGTGCATAATTATTTTTTTTGATTGAAATTCTTTATTCAGTCACTTCACTCAACA
This sequence comes from Cololabis saira, assembly GCF_033807715.1. Classification (NCBI taxonomy): domain Eukaryota; kingdom Metazoa; phylum Chordata; class Actinopteri; order Beloniformes; family Belonidae; genus Cololabis; species Cololabis saira. Next base: position 40,123,779 of record NC_084606.1, read on the forward strand.
AACATTGAACACAAATATTATCAAATAAATAAATATATATATATATATATATATATATATATATATATCCCTCATACATATCATTTTATATTCTTTCATATATATATATATATATACACACACACACACACACACACACACACACACACACACACACACACACACACACACACACACACATAAACATCAAAGAACAGCAGCAAACAAAAACAAATATTAACCTTTGTAACTTTGAAAGATTGCTCTACAAATCTTTTTTTTATAAACTGAAAATGAGCTGCACATTTGTAAATCTATATTGGCAAACAAAACGCAAATTATATTTTGACTCATATACTGAGAAAAAACGTTGTACACAGACAGCGAGTAACTTTAATCTAACTTTATACATTATTTGCATTATTTTATAATGAACCAAATCATAAAATTTCATAATATGGGATTTTATAAACAATGGATTTGTATGTTCATAATATCCCACCCTATTAATAATTCGTATGGCTCGTTTTTGTAAGAGGACTATAGCATTTACTGTTGTCTTATACGTCATTAGTGAACAATAAATTAAATGTAGTGCTTTATGATTTAATATATTCATAGACTTATACAGGATTGCTATTGACTTTGAAATCTTTTTACATGAATCCGTTATTTTGAATAATCTTAATTGTGACATGCCTGCTATATTGTGTCCCAGTGGCGCACAGACTTGGAAAAAATCTCAGCTTATTGAATGCTTGAGGCACACCAGATGTCATGTGTTAAGAATTGGCCATATCACCTCCACACGCAACATGCCATCTAACTCTTTGTGGTTACCAAATCTGACCTGCTCTGTCTCGATAAGCTGCACTGCAATCTCCCAGTCAAGACCTGACTCTTTACTCCATAGCTCCTGTGACTTTCAGTTGCAGTCTTTTGACTGCAGTATCACTTTTAAGAACATAACCTCAAACCAACTTTTCTTGTCTGTTTATCTCACAGCATCGATGGCAGAGCAAAAAGACTGATGGTCCAAGGGAGGCCACACCTCTGCCTATTTGCTGTCAAAGCAATTTCTCCAGGAGAGGATATAACGTACAATTATGGGGAGCCAGACTCCTCTGCCGATCTCCCTCTCCAGGCTCTTTGGCTGTGTAGAGTCCAGTAGTCCAGTGCAGCTGGTACTATGCAGTGGACATGTGTCACTAGTGATAGCGTTGTTGGACAAGAGATGAGACAAAACTACCATGTGACCTGCAGGCCAACGAAACTGATCCAGCATTAGAAAAGGTAAGTGGTGTTTTTTATCATCAATTACTTGTCACTACATTAGAAATGCTATTGATCAGTCACATCTTTATTCTGCTGAATACTGATGGACAGTTTGTGGAATGAAGGAGAATTGTTTCTCCATAATATAGTCTCTGATTTGTTCCTGTCATTGACTCGTAAACAGGAATCATCAGGTGGAACTCATGACCAGCTGCCAGGAGTCAGTACCAGTCCTGCAGTACCAAAGGATGACACTGTAAGTCCACTGAGCTCGTGTGATGTCATGCTCTTACATCCAATCATAATTCTGTTTTTGGATAATCATATCATCACACACTGTTGAATGTTGTTAATTGAGCAGAGGACTACGAGGACACAGTGTCCTGTGTGGACAGGAATAAATGTGTTGATCAGGCAGCAAACTGAGGTGTGTGTTTAGATGTGTGTGTGTGTGTGTGTGTGTGTGTGTGTGTGTGTGTGTGTGTGTGTGTGTGTGTGTGTGTGTGTGTGTGTGTGTGTGTGTGTGTGTGTGTGTGTGTGTGTGTGTGTGTGTGTGTGTGTGTGTGTGTGTGTGTGTGTGTGTGTGTGTCCAATATTCAATGGACACACCTGATTGTGAGGACACCTGAATTGTGAGGACCTGCCGTAGCCTCTACTACATTTCTTCACATATTAGGGTATTCACATTGGTCATATGTTTTTATGAAAGACTAGGTTAGAGTTCCTTTGATCATAGACAACCTGCAACAGACATGGAACATAAAGTACTTTTCCTGCACCTTCAGTGTGTGTATGTACATGTGTGTGGGTCATGTCTAGTTAAACCAGTATGGTCCTCACAAACAAGTTTTTGTCCAGATTGTGTGTATGTACATGTGTGTGGGTCATGTCTAGTTAAACCAGTATGGTCCTCACAAACAAGTTTTTGTCCGGATTGTGTGTATGTACATGTGTGTGGGTCATGTCTAGTTAAACCAGTATGGTCCTCACAAACAAGTTTTTGTCCGGATTGTGTGTATGTACATGTGTGTGGGTCATGTCTAGTTAAACCAGTATGGTCCTCACAAACAAGTTTTTGTCCGGATTGTGTGTATGTACATGTGTGTGGGTCATGTCTAGTAAAACCAGTATGGTCCTCACAAACAAGTTTTTGTCCGGATTGTGTGTATGTACATGTGTGTGGGTCATGTCTAGTTAAACCAGTATGAATCTCACAAACAGGTTTTTGTCCGGATTGTGTGTATGTACATGTGTGTGGGTCATGTTTAGTTAAACCAGTATGGTCCTCACAAACAGGTTTTTGTCCGGATTGTGTGTATGGTTAATCAGTGTTTCCCAGTGTCTGATTACTTTAAGCTGAACACTTTTTTTTTTATTCTTCTCACCAGAAAAATCAAGAAATGGACATACCTGAAGAGCCCACCAGCTCATCTGGTAAGGTTTAGGAAAACCATAGAATCCTCTTGCTATAACACAGGCAAAACTGTGCTGCATGTGTTGTAGTGAGCGTCAAAGCAGTCCTCTAAAACAAAGTTTAATGTCTTGTTGTATTTTTTTGGTTTAGGAAAAAGAAAAATAATGGTATCAACCCAGAAAGAGACCAGTGATGTGACAAGTGATGAGACAAGCTCCAAAGGTAGGATTTAATCCATTAATTCCTTTTTTAGTTGATTAAATTTGAGTTAATTAGCAGCAGTTGATAAGTCGGTATGTACAGAGTATTACAAATATAGTTCATTTTCGTACATATCCTTTCAGACACATTAGTGCTGTTTTACAGCAGATGTATATTTGGTTTAAAAGGTGTGCAAGAATCAATGGCAGTCAGACAAACATGGCATTTCTAGTTTTAGCCCAGAATTTTCAGAAAATTCTGTGGGTACAAATAAAACCTTGTTACTTGAATTCAGGAAACTGTCATTACAAATTTGAAAGAAAGGAATGAGCAGATGTATTCATGCAGGACACCAAAGCCACATTGGCTTGTTAACATGACTTTTTCATGGGGCAATCATTGCTAGAAATGGGCAACAGTTATTGTTAATGTTTATGCCCAGGGGCCTCGGATCATACAAGTGGCATACCACTATTGTCTCCATAATCTTACCATATTCAATATTTTGGATTTACAGGGAAACCCAGAAGAAGAAGTGTTAAAAAACCATGGAGCAATAAGGAAATCGGTGCTGTGATGAAACACTTCAGAGCACACATTGCAAACGGAGACCATGCAAGGAAACGGGAGTGTGAACAATGCAAGGTATCTGAGCACCCTACTTTGAAAGAAAGAAGTCTCCAAAATATTAGGGACTTCGTAAGGAATAGAGGCCTTGCAGCCAAAAGAAAAAAGGGCCAACAATAATTTTTGTTTTTCACTTTGTTATGCCTTGTAGCACCCTATAATGTAATCATTTCCTGAAAATGTAATAACGCCTCAAAATGCAAGAAAATTTGCACTTAACTCAATCCAAAATATAATAAAACCCAATAATGTAATAACTTGCCCAATAATGTAATAAAAATATCCTGACAGATATTGTAATAACATTTTTACCAATAATGTAATACCTTATTACATTATTGGGAATTTATTACATGGTACTAAAGTCTGCAATTTAACCCAATAGTCATTCTGGTGTTTCAAATCCAGCGTATATAACATTCTTAGATATTTTAAACACAAAATGTAGAACTTTGGACTGAAAATGTGTGTGTATGTACAGTATGTATATGTGTGTGTGTATGTGTGTATATATATATATATATATATATATATATATATATACACACACACACACACACACACACACACACACACATACATACATTATCAGTTTTGGAGAAAAAAAAGACCCACCTGAAAATGTAATAAATTCCCAATAATGTAATAAGGTATTACATTATCGGTAAAAATTTTATTACAATATCCGTCAGGAGATTTTTTTTACATTATTGGTGAAGTTATTACATTATTGGATTTTATTACATTTTCGATTGAGTTAAGTGCAAATTTGATTACATTTTCAGAAATTGTGTGTTGTGGCTTGGCTCTTGGTTCTTCAAATCATTTATTTTTTATTTATTTTTTTGTCTGTCTGTTAAGGTGTGCACTGCCAGATTTCAGTGTTCATAAATGTATTTGTTCATTGTCTTAATACATTTATTCATTTTGTAAGCTTGTATCTGACTGTGTGGTCCCTCAGATTATTTGATATGATGGATGTTCCTTACAGGCTTAAAAAGTCTGTCTATCATAACCAATAAACCAGAGTTTCTGATCTTGATTGAAAGTGTATTTATTGTCATTCCAGGACACGAAGGTACATAAAGAATGGAAGTTAATTCAATCAGCACACACTATGTAATAAGTATAAAATGAAAACCGGTTTGAGAAATGCTATGACATTGATTGTGCATGAATAGCTTTGGCACTTAGTAAATGATCTAGGAACAAGTGTCTTGCAGCTGAGGGAGACCCCAGGCGTAGACACTGATGGTGGAAGGGAGGATGAGACCTTCCAATGTGGAAGCCACTGGTTGGAGTACCGATGGAGATGGGCCCAATCGTGAGTTGAGATGGTGAAGGGGTTAGGTAGGCTGTGATTTGTTGCTTAAGTGACAGCTGGATGACAGCAGAAAAAGACAACACTTTGAGAGCTAATGGTTAGTGGAGGAAAGAAGGTGGCACATTGTGAGTGGATAAAGTGATTAGAGGCAGAGCAGGAAGACAAAGGAAACAAATATATCAGTGACTCAGAGGCATGCTTAAAAAATACTCAAGTATATGATAAAATTCTCAATCACACATTTATTGATAATGTTTGGCAGCGTTTCGCAGTCCTCTAACCTCTGGGAAGTAGCTGTATACACCTCAGATGCTATGCAGCATCTTTTTGAAGCAAGGGTGAGTCCAGGTGAGAGCGATACTTCAGAATGCTGGCAGTTGTGTTCTGACATCGTCTGATGTGAAAGTTATTTGCTGATGGTTGTCAGTTTTTGGTTATCATGTGATGGAACTTGTTGCTGAGCCTTTTTCTGCAGCATAGCAGTTTTCATACCCGGTAGTGATGCAGGATGACGGGATGCTCTCCACTTTGCATTTGTATAAGAATGACAAACGAGGTGCCCCTTTCAGCCTACTTTATTCTCCATGCCCAAGCTGATCAGCCAGGAATATTACTGTTTGCAAGCTCACTGGCACAAGTGTATCTATAGTGGGGGAGGGGGGGTGGGGAAACCCCGCCACCCGCGAGACCAGAGGCCGACAAGGAAGAACCCGGAACCCAGGCCACCAGCAACCCCACAGGGGGGAGAAGTAGGAGGGAGGCAATCCGAGCTTCCGGCTTAGCTGTACATGGGGTGAGACGTGACTAACGGAGCTCCTGCAGAGTTAATTTTAATTCAACATTTATTGGCACTTTTTGCATCACTCCCACGGCTTTGGTTTTAACTAACTTATTTTCAACGCGGTTACTTCGACAACTTACCACGGAAATGCCTCCAAAGTCCATCAAAGCGGGGAATAACCCTCCAGCTAACCCGCGGCCTGCAGCTCACGCTGTCTCCTCGCCCCGTGGTGATTCTCCTCCTCCGGAGAGCACCTGCGCTGCGCAGGTTCCAGCTGCGGAGTTCAGCCGGCTTAAAACCGAACTCCTCTCCGCTCTTCGCAATGATGTTGCAACTATATTTCGGTCAGAGCTTCAGGCAGCACTCAACGAGAATTTAACGTCCATTAAGTCCAAGCTGCTTTCTCTTAAAGCCGATCTTTCTGGCAGTATTTCCTCCATGAAGGCGGACGTCGCGGGTCTCGCGACCACGGTCGCTGAGATGGAGCTGTCGCTCACAAGCTGCTCAGACGACATCGTTGCTCTCCGGAAAAAAGTGGATCACTTGTCGAAAGAATATGTGAGGCTGGAGGACAGATGCGAGGATTTGGAGTCAAGGTCTCGTCGGCAGAACGTACGGATTATTGGCGTCCCGGAGGAGGATCCTGACTCGTCATCTGCAGCCGGTGTTTCCAGGCTCTTATCGGAAGCCTTCTCCCTCGGCGCTGAGCCGGTGGTGGACAGAGCCCACCACACCCTCATGCCGAGACCGAAGCCCGGGGAGTGGCCCCGCGCAATAGTGGCCAGGCTGCATTATTACACCGACTGCGCTGACATCCTGAGAAAGGCGAGATAGCGGCAGCAGATCAAAGTCCGGGGTATGAGCATCTCCGTGTTCCCGGACCACACTGCCAAGACAGCGCGGGCGCGCGCTGCCTTTAATGACGTGCGCCGTCAGCTGCGGGAGATTGAAGGAGTCCGGTATGGATTGCTGTATCCCGCCCGGCTGCGTGTAACCCATGATGGCCAGCAACGTGACTTCACGTCGCCAGATGAAGCCCTGGCATTCATCAGGAAAATAAATAAAGTGACTACCAGCTAGTTTTCTGGGACGATTTATCCAGCTTGATGTCCGTGCGGGACTCTGGCCCGGGGTGAGTGACTGAGTCAATTTAGAAAATGGGACTTTATGTCGTAATTTTTTATTTTTTATTTTTTATTTATTTATTAATTTTTTTTTCTTTTCTCTTCTAATTATCAATGGGAACAACACCGTTTAAAATTGATGGCCTAATCATTTCTCTGGTATGATGCCTTGATAAGAAAATATGCACGCACCCCTGTCTTTGCTTAAATTGTGTGCATGTGTGTGCGTGTCTGTGTGGGTGTGTGAGTGCATATATGTATATATCATTGTTCTATAGGCCAAAGATCTCCTTAATTTACGTTTGTTGTTACCCTGACAAGACAGTGATCGTCAGAATGGCTCAGATTGATGGTTTCATATGCCTCATATTTTATTTTTATTTTTTTTAAGGTTTTAACTCTGCAGGAGCTAATTTTGTTTTTGTTTTTGTATTTAGCTTTATAGTCGAAAGCATCTCTTTTCGAGAATGGCTTCCTTTGAAGCCAGCACGGCTGTTTCCATCGTTTGGGGATGGGATCATCTAGTGTGCGTTGGGTGGGTGGGCGGGGGTTATGGGATGTTGGCTTTTTGTCTCTGTAGGTATGTATATACTCCTGAGTTTTGTTTGTTTTGGTTTTCCCTTTTACCTCTTTTCCTTATATCTCCTCTGGTGGTGGGTGAGTCGGTCTTATTTTCTCTCAGAGAATGCCTATGAACGATCGTAATCTGCGCAAGCCTGATACTGGATCAAACATTACATTCACTAGCTGGAATGTGAAAGGTGTGAATAATCCAATTAAGCGATCAAAGATTTTTTCACATTTGAAACGCTTGGACACTGACATAGCTTTCCTTCAGGAAACTCATTTGCGAAATAAAGATCATTTCAGACTCAAACGAGCTTGGGTGGGTGATATTTTTCATTCAAATTTTGATTCTAGGTCTAGAGGAGTAGCAATTTTGATCAACAAAAGAGTCAATTTCTCCATCTCCAGGACAATATCCGATAAGAATGGTAGATATCTTATTGTTGCGGGCACTCTATACTGTAACCCTGTATTGTTGGTGAATATATATGCCCCTAATTTTGATGACCCCAATTTTACGGATAGGCTGTTTGGCAACCTCCCTTTCTTAAATACGCATATTACAATACTGGGCGGTGATCTGAATTGTGTTATTAATCCTTCTTTGGACCGTTCGAATCCTCGTACTTTGACTCAATCCTCTATGTCAAAATCTATTACCGATTTTACAGTCAAGAACGGGCTTGTTGATCCGTGGAGGGTCTCACATCCTGGAGATAAGGAATTCTCTTTTTTTTCACAAGTACATCAGTCATATTCACGTATTGACTATTTTTTTGTTGATGGCTCTCTTCTCCCCAAAGTTACTTCTGTCGTATACCACCCAATTGTTATTTCGGATCACGCCCCTCTAACTTTGAATATAACATGGTCTGAGCGCCCCCGTTTTTCTTCTCCCTGGAGGTTTAATCCATTGCTTTTATCCGACGATGCATTTAATGTTTCTATATCTGCTTCAATAGATGATTTCATTGCATTAAACAAAACAGATCCTACCAGTTTTTCGCTAGTATGGGAATCACTCAAAGCATATTTGCGAGGACAGATTATCTCTTATTCAGCATACGCCAGTAAAATCCGCAGGGCTAAATTACAGGAGCTCACATCTAAAATTCAGGACACAGACAGACTAAACTCAGTTAACCCGAGTCCGAGTTTACTGAAACAACGGCTTGATTTGCAGTCAAAATTCGATCTTATAGCGACAGCCGATTCTGAACGGCTCCTATTACGCGCTCATGCCAACTATTATGAACACGGCGATAAACCAAGCAGGTTATTGGCTCACCAATTAAAAAGGCAAGCAACGTCGAGACTGATTCCCAGCATTAGAGATTCTAATGGCACACTTACCACCGATCCAATCGCCATCAACACAATTTTTAAATCATACTACTCCTCTCTCTATGAGTCAGAATCTCCACTTGACACAGCAGAAATGACCTCCTTTCTTGATAATATCACTGTCCCTACTATTAATTTGGATGTGGCTAATGGCCTCGATACTCCTTTCAGCTTGCAAGAAATTGCTGCCGCCATTGAAGCTACGCAAAGCAACAAGGCCCCTGGTCCCGATGGGTTCGGAGCTGAGTTTTTCAAAAAATTCAAAGACAAATTAGCCCCCCTTTTACTTTCAATGTACAATGAGTCCCTTGATCATGGCTCATTGCCTCCCTCTTTAATGCAGGCGTCTATTGCCCTCCTTTTGAAGAAGGACAAGGACCCTGAATCATGCACTTCTTATAGGCCCTTGTCTTTACTGAATGTAGATGTCAAAATTTTAGCCAAAGCACTAGCAATTCGTCTTGATAAGACCCTTCCTAGCATCATATCTGAGGAGCAGAATGGTTTCATCAAGGGACGCCAGCTCTTCTATAATGTTCGTACACTTCTTAATGTGATTCTCTCTAAAGATTCTTCTCCACTCCCTGAAGTTGTTATCGCAATTGATGCTGAGAAAGCTTTTGATCATGTCGAATTTAACTATCTTTTTGCAACACTTCATAAATTCGGATTTGGACACAGGTTTATATCGTGGATTAGACTTCTTTACACTTCCCCTCAGGCCAGCATTCACACCAATGACAACTACTCCACTTATTTTACATTATCACGTGGCACGAGACAGGGCTGCCCTCTCTCCCCTTTGCTATTCGCTCTATCCGTCGAACCACTTTCAATTGCTTTAAGAACTCTTCCTCTATTTCGCGGAGTCTCTAGGTCCAATGTGGAACTTAAATTGTCACTTTATGCAGACGACCTCCTTTTATATGTATCTGACCCTTTAACCAGCATCGCACCAATATTATCTCTGTTGAAGAATTATGGATCCTTCTCCGGCTATAAGGTCAATCTTCACAAGTGTGAATGCTTCCCCATAAACTCCTCTGCTTTACAACTCAAACAATCTGATATCCCCTTTAAACTCAGCCCGTCGGGCTTTAGATACTTAGGGATTAACGTGACCCGCACTCTGCCCTCTCTTTTCACCGCTAATTTTTCCTCACTGGTAACTCGAGTGAAGGCGGACTTACACAGGTGGAACTCCCTACCATTGTCACTGATAGGAAGAATTAACACAGTGAAAATGACTGTATTGCCTAAATTTCTTTTTTTGTTCCAATGCACTTTATTTCTACCAAAATCTTTTTTTAAATCACTTGACCAAATTGTTTCCAACTTTTTATGGGCCGGTAAGACACCCAGAGTGAGGTATTCGCTTCTCCAAAAATTTAAATTTAATGGGGGTCTAGCACTACCAAACTTTATGCTTTACTATTGGTCAGCGCATATTCACAAACTAATTTATTGGCTTCAGTCTCCTGAGTTATTATGGTGCAGATTGGAGGCTCAGTCACTCTCTTCATCCTCTGTAACGGCCCTACTCTCCTCCTCTTTACCATTGAATCCCTCTAAGTTTACAAATAGCCCTGTGGTGCTTTCCTCCCTTAAGATTTGGTCACAGTTTAGGCGCCACTTTAAATTTGCTTCTCCATCCATCTATACACCTGTTACTAAGAATCATCTGTTCCCTCCATCACTAATAGACACCACTTTTATGATTTGGTACAACCGGGGCATTAAGCACTTCAGGGATCTATATAAGGATGGTATCTTTTCAACATTTTCAGATCTGAGGTCAAAGTTCAATTTGCCTGCCTCCCATTTGTTTCGCTACTTCCAGCTTCGACACTGCGCCTCTGCTCTGTTTCCATGCTTCCCTTCCCTTCCTGCGAACCAACCGTGGGATGATCTTCTAACTATGAAACTCAGTCAAAAGTCTCTGATATCTAAGATATATGCACTGTGTATGACATTTGATGATCATTCTGTAGATAAAGCTCGGGAGGGTTGGGGACGAGAGTTGGGCCTTGACTTCACAGGGGAGCTGTGGGATAAAGCTATCCGTAGCATACGATCTAGCACGCCTTGCGCTAGATTTGAACTTATTCAATTTAAGGTGCTGCATAGAGCCCACCTATCAAAATCCTGATTATCGGAAATATATCCGAATGTTGCAGACCTATGCGACAGATGCCAGGGTTCTCCCTGCAATTTAAGTCATATGTTTTTCTCCTGTCCTAGATTACAGAAATTTTGGAGTGATTATTCTGTGATCATGTCTAAAGTTCTGGGTAAAAAAGTTGTTATGGCCCCTCTCTTAGCAATATTCGGACTCACTGTTGACTCCTCACATATCAGCCCCACACAGTCAGAAGTATTGGCTTTCACATCCCTTTTAGCAAGACGTCGTATCTTACTTCTATGGAAATCCCCCAAGTCCCCGTCTATTTCTATTTGGCTTAGTGATGTTATGTTTTTTCTTAAATTGGAGAAGGTGAGATACTCTGTAAAAGGCAACGCAGCTAAATTCGTTCGCAAATGGCAATCTTTCATAGACCACTTTACCGCGTTGAAGACTCTACCCACCGATTGACCCCCCCCTCCCTTAATTTTCTTTTCATCTCCTTAATTTGTTTTTTTATGTTTTATTTACTTCCAGTTAATGGGATATCACTTATGGGCATCTACATTCACCACTGCATTTGTTTTTTGTATGCACTTTTGCTCATACATTACTTTCCTCCTTTGATCATTTCTTGCTCATCTGTTTATTTATTATTTAACGCTACAGAGACTCTGTTCCTTAGTTAGGTTTTGTGTGTTTAAAAAAAAAAAAAAAAAAAAAGGAGACAATGTATAATGCGTGTGTTTGATTACAGATTTCCATGTTTTCATTGTATGTCGTTTCCTATAAAAAGATCAATAAAAAAAAAAAAAAAGGAGGGAGGCAATCCACCGCCCTCACCCTCACCCTCCAGGCCAACGACCCCCACCCGGTAGGGGGCCAGCCTGCCCGGAGAGACAGAGCCGCCCCGGGCGCCGACGCGGGCAGGTGCACCCGCCCCCACGAAAGTGGCCCTCCAAGACCAGAGGGGCGCCCCGCCGCGGAGGCAGCGGGGGGGACCGGAGACGGGCCCGGAGAGAGGGAACCCCCCAACAAGGCGATACCCGCGCGGGCCCGACAACGGAGGGCCCCAGACCCAGGCATCCCATTCATTCATCCATTCACCTATCCGATACCTATACTAATAATAATATATACTATACATAATAATAATAATCTTTGTATAATATAATATTTATAAATTATTAATTTTTGTTGTCCTGCCAATGGAGGCTCAAATCCTCCATGGCAGGACCCTTCCACACCGCATTTTCACCGACACAGACACACAGTCACGCACCGTTTCCCCCTCCCCGGGGGGGTCCAGCACCGCCAGAAGGCACCCCAGGCTGCACGGCGAGCCCCGCCAGGCCCGGGCATCCCGACCCACCTATCCCAGGCCGGCGAGGGAACGTGGGTGATGTGGGACCCCCTCCCGCCCCTGGTGTTGAGTGCATGTGATTAATGCCATAAAAACAGGGAGAGGGAGGGCCAAGTATCGATTTGACACCGACCCCCCCCCCCCGAACTACGTGTCCTTGTCAAATGTATTTATTAAGTGTTGAATGTGCAGTGTCTACATTGCTGTTAAAACCATGAGGCGGGGAGTGCCGGGCCACGCGGGACAATGCCCCCCACAACCCGGACCCCCCGCCCCATCGCCTATGTGCGTATGAATCGTGTAGGGGGGGAAGGAGGTGGAGCAGAGGCCGAAGCCAGGAAGCAGGACCAATTCAATTCAATTCAATTCAATTTTATTTATATAGCGTCTAATACAACAGATGTTGTCTCTAGACGCTTTCCAGAGATCCAGAACATGAACATAAACATAAACATAAACATAAACCCCCGAGCAAATATTATATAAACAATGGCAGGTAAAAACTCCCATAGTGGGAGAAAAGCCTTAAGCCAAACAGTGGCAAGGAAAAACTCCCCTTTAGGAGGGAAGAAACCTTGAGCAGGACCAGGCTCAAAAGGGGGGCCCCCCTGCCGAAGGCCAGACTGGGGGAGTCGGGGACGTCAGCCGCACACAGCAGGCAGGTGGAAGCAGCAGCGGGATGACCAGAGGGGGGGGGGGGGGGTGCAGGCAGGCAGAAGCAGCAACAGCAGACATCCACGTGGGCAAGCAAGAAACTACAGGTACGATGGACAAAAATGATAGCTATGAGATATTTATAATAGATAAAAATGGTAACGGAGAAGAGAGGCAGGGAAAAGGAGAGGAGAAGAAGGGTGAGAGGCACCGCCCAGCGGATCATGTCGGTGCCCCCCTGCAGCATAAGCCTATAGCAGCATATCTACCGCAAAGCTATATTTGAGACTAACTTATTATAGTCTTGTTCTATAGCTGCAACTATGACTAATGACTCTAACACACTAGAGTTTACACTACCTAGAGATTTACCAACACCAGCTAGAGGTTTACTAAACACTAACTATAGGCTTTACTAAACAGAAAGGTTTTAAGTTTAGTTTTAAAGGTGGAGGTGGTGTCAGCCTCCTTAACCCAGATTGGAAGTTGGTTCCAAAGTAATGGTGCCTGATAGCAGAACGCCCGCCCTCCAAATCTACATTTAGATACTCTAGGAACTACGAGTAAACCTGCACCCTGGGAGCGGAGAGCTCTGCCAGGAACATAAGGCACTATCAAATCTTGTAAATACTGCGGAGCTAAGCCGTTTTGGGCTTTATATGCAAGTAATAAGATTTTAAATTGAATTCTGAATTTTACAGGTAGCCAATGGAGCGACGCTAACACTGGAGAGACGTGGTCTCTCCTGCTGATTCCTGTCAGCATTCGCGCTGCTGCATTCTGGATCAGCTGGAGCCTATTCAGCAAATTACTTGGACATCCTGCTAACAACACATTACAGTAATCCAGTCTAGAAGATACAAACGCATGAACTAGTTTTTCTGCATCATTCTGCGAGAGGATTTTCCTAATTTTTGCAATATTACGGAGATGGAAAAACGCTATTTTACAAACCTGATTAACATATGGTTTAAACGACAAATCCTGATCGAAAACAACACCAAGGTTTCTCACAGTTGCACTGGAAGCCATCGCAACACCATCTAGTCCCTTCCTAAGATGCTCTGGACCAAGAATGATAACCTCTGTTTTATCTGAATTTAGAAGCAAGAAATTTCTGGACATCCAGTCTTTGATGTCCCTCCGACATGCCTGAAGTTTAACCAACGGTTCTGTCTCATCTTGCTTCATAGACAAATAGAGCTGCGTATCATCAGCATAGCAATGAAAGTGTATGCCGTGATTCTGGATTATACTTCCCAACGGCTGCATGTATAAACTAAACAAGATTGGCCCTAGCACTGAACCCTGCGGAACACCATAACAGACCCTTGACTGTTCTGAAGAAACCTCATGTACATGAACAAACTGGAACCTGTCAGATAGATATGATTTAAACCAACGTAGAGCTGTCCCTTTAATCCCAACAACATGCTCTAACCTGTGCAGTAAAATGCCATGATCTATAGTGTCAAAAGCAGCACTGAGGTCCAGTAGAACCAATATGGACACTAATCCCTTATCTGAGGCCATAAGAAGGTCATTCCTGACGCGAACCAGTGCTGTCTCTGTGCTATGATGCATTCTGAACCCTGACTGAAAGACTTCAAACATGACCAGGACCAGCAGAGCCGGCCCTGGTAAGACACCCACGTTCCCCCACCGGCCATCCAGTAGACGGGGGCCGGCCCTCCGAGCCGGGCCAGGGCCCAACCGTACCTCCACGGGCGCCCCCGGCGCCGCCGGAGCCCCCAGACGGAGGGGGAAACGGTCCAACACCCCCCATTTATACTGACAACATAAGACATAGACACCTGGGAATGGTGCCACCCCGCCACATATGGGTGTACGGTCACATGGGAAAAAGTGCCATTTTAGCTACTTTAAGAAATTCCCACCAAGCTGATAAAGTTGTGCTAATATTAATGCTTTTAAAACATTTATGCTGTTTGATGCTTTGACTAATAAATGGTAACTCCGAGATTTCTAGTTCGTTGCAAAACACTTGCTCTGAGTCCAGCCATTGACTATCTAAAGGATGATCTTTTGAACGTTTTACGATATACTGTAATTTATTGGCTATGAAGTAATACTGAAAATTAGGTAACTCTAAACCTCCATATTCTTTGGATTTTTGCAATGTCTTTAAACTAATACGTGGTGTTTTATTTTTCCACAGAAATTTTGATACATATGAGTCCAATGATTTAAACCAGGAAAGAGGGGGTTTGGATGGTATCATTGAGAAAAAATAATTTACTTTTGGTAAAACCATCATTTTAAAAGTGGCAATTTTTCCCATGAGTGAAATGGGGAGAGAGCTCCATCTGGAAAGATCCTCTTCTATTTTCTTTATAAGCTGAACATAATTTAATTTTATTAACTCTGACAGCCTAGGAGAGATGTTTATGCATCTAATGTTCCCTGATTGTAATTGAGTATTGGTTATATTACTAAAATTGCAGTTAACACACAAAACAGTGGATTTAGACCAATTAATAGAATAGTCAGACAAAGATGAAAATCCCTCTATAAGTGCAATTGTCTGTGATAGTAAAGATCGTGAGTTCCGGAGGAAGAGGAGTACATCATCCGCATAAAGACTTATTTTGTGCTCTAATATTTTGCATTGTATACCTTTAATATTTTGATTTTGTCTAATAGCTGCTGCTAAAGGTTCAATAAATATTGCAAATAATGAGGGAGAGAGAGGGCAACCCTGTCTAGTGCCTCTTTGCAAGGTAAAACTTGTAGAGATTTGATCATTTGTCCTTACACGTGCCTTGGGAGAGCTGTATAATATTTTTATCCAGTCAATGAAAGATTCGCCAAATCCAAATTTATGTAAAGTTGCCAATAGAAACTTTCAATTTACCTTATCGAATGCTTTTTCCGCGTCTAAGGATATAATAGTAGTTTCCTGTTTATTGATACTCGAATAGTCTATAATATTTAATAATCTGCGAATATTAGTAGAAGAATGTCTACCTTTAATGAAGCCTGTTTGATGTATAATAGAAGGGATGACTCTTTTCAGACATTCAGTAAGGGCCTTGCTAATTATTTTAAGGTCTACATTTATCAAAGAAATTGGGCGGTAGCTCGATGGGAGCAAGGGATCTTTGTCCGGTTTTAATAAAAGACTAATATTAGCAGAGTTCATATTTAAGGGTAAGCTTTTATTCTCCCTAACATTTAGAATCATTTTATAAAATGTTGGTGCTAATATGCTCCAGAATTCCTTATAAAATTCAGCTGGGAAACCATCTGGGCCCGGAGCTTTATTATTGGGCATATGTTGAAGAGCTTCATGAGGTTCTCCTATTGAGAGCGGTGAGTTTAAAGCTATTTTAAGCTATTCAGTTTCTTGTGAGTATACACTAGCAGTGGAATTTACTGCGATGCAAGAGGGGCGCCGCCTAAAATCTTGCCTAGGGCGCCAAATTGGTTAGGGTCTGCAAAGCTATATTAGGTAAACTTCAATTTTACATTTGTTCTCTGATCAATTTGAAATCCATCAGTAGTTCTAGCCTGAGATCAAATGATGCTATTCTACTGTCCATATCAAGTGCGAGGACCAATCTAAGGAAGAAAGCCTTCAGCTGTTCTGCCCCACTTGCTTGGAAAAGCCTCCAAAAAGACCTGAAGCTAAACACATTAGTGTCATTGTCTGATTTTAAAGCTCTTACAAATGCATTTTTAAATGACTCTGTTGGTACAGTACATGTCACTGCCCTAAGTATTGTAAGTTATTTACTGGCACTGTTTTGTGATGTATTTTGCATTGTCCTTCTATTTCTGTTGTTGTTGATTTGTTGTTTTGTCTGTAACTTTTAAAGCTGCCATTTTTGGTCAGGTCTCCCTTGAAAAAGATCCTGGATCTCAATGGGACTAACCTGGTAATAAAAAAAAAAAAAAAAATCCAATTCCGCTTAAGGTCTGGGGGCTGGGAAGGGTTCTGATTGGATCGGGGTGCGGACGTCTTTACGTATGATTTAATTTTTTTGAGCACAACAACATCATGTTGTGCTGAGGAGGAGGGAGATAGAAGACTTTACTGCGTGCTGCCATCTTGAAACTTTGTTTGGAAAACCAGCCCAGCGCGGATTATAAGCGTCATGACGACAGACGGGCGAGGGAACGAGCGGCGCAGAAAGACCGGAATTAATTTAAAGAGGAATGAGTCACAGATCACAGAATTATTCTATTCGGATTTAAAATCAGAATAAACCAGCCACTTACTTCGGAATTAAGTTTAATTCGGAATGGCCATTTTCATTCCAAATTAGGTGTTTACATGGTAATTTTGATTCATTTTAAATCGGATGTGATTTTAATTCTGAATTAAGGAGGAATTAAACTTCCCATGTAAATGCACTCATTGAGTCAGTCCAGAAATGACATTTAACATTGTTCAGACTCCAGATCTTGCTCAGATAATTACCAAGTCTGTCGCCGACGAGAGCTCCCAGCAGTTCCAGTCGGGGCAACGTTACTCTTTTTAGCCTGGCCACTTTAGCTTCAGCAGAGATTAAACTCACAGTGCTTGTTCCATCCGCCTTCGTTGTGCGTAAATACGCAGCGGCACAGTAGGCTCGTTCACTAGCGGCACAAAACACATGAATTTCTAGGATTTCTTGGGAATTTTCGATGTGATTAAACTGTTTATCATAACGTCTGTTGATTGACACTTTATTCACGTTTTGCAGCTCCTCACACCATTCTCTCCAACATGCAGCCAAATCCGTCGGGAGCTCTTCATCCCAATCCAAACCTCTTTCCCACATCTCTTGAAACATGATTTTTGTTCTAATAATAAATGGAGACAAGAATCCAATGGGATTTAATATTCTTGATGCTGTTTGGAGCACTGCTCTTTTTATTTATTTTATTATGTTTTTTATTCTTCACATAATTTGTCACATCCGTCATTTCAAAGACAAATTCATCCGTTTCACTTTTCCAGATGAGGCCCAGAATCAATCAATCAATCAATCAATCAATCAATCAATCAATCAATCAATCAATCAATCAATCAATCACTTTATTTGTCCCACAAAAGGTAAATATACATAAAATATACATAATAAATTACAATAGTAGTATAGACCTAAGCTTCCCCCACTACCTTTTCCATCCCACTACCTTTTCACCCACTACCTTTTCCTTCCTGTATTTAAAAGAACAATAGCGGAGGGAACAAAGGAGTGTTTATATCGGTTTGTCTTTGCAAAAGGGAGTCTAAGCAGTAACTGATGGTAGAAACTGAAACTGTTGATGTAAGGGATGTGAGCAATCAGACAATACGGAGTTTGCCTTCTTGATCAGCTGTTTGTTATAAAGTTCCTCTAATGTTTGTTGAGCCGACCCGATGATTTTACTGCTTAGACTGACAACCTTATTGAGCAAGTTTCTGTCTTTGACTTTTAAAGATTGAAACCAACAAATGAAAGAAAAAGTGATGACAGATTCGATGAAAGAACGATAAAACATAGACATCAGGGAAGAATCGACCTGGTATTTAGAAAGTTTTCGGAGACAGATAAGGCGCTGCTGGCTTTTCTTATATAGCGAGTCTGAATTTTTGCCAAATGACAGTTTGTTGTCAATAATAGTGCCTAAATATTTGTAAGACTCAACTATTTCAACTTCTTCACCCTCAATCACTTTTCTTACAGGAGAGGGCTGCACGCGTCTGAAATCGATACACATATCCTTCGTCTTAAAAATATTAGAAGATAAAAAAGATTCCTCGCACCATTTTAAAAAGTATTCAAACACAGGACCATGTGAAGTCTCAGTACTTTTCAGCAGGCTTACTATAACAGTGTCATCTGCGAACTTCAGTACAGTATGTGACAGTTTTCAAAAGTGCTACAGCAGTCATTTGTATACCGTATGTACAACAGAGGAGAAAGGACGCATCCTTGAGGTGAGCCAGTAGATGTTCCGGATAAGTCAGAGAGCTGCCCATTTACTCTGACTCTTTGCGTTCTACAAGTCAGAAAGTCTAAGATCCAGCCAACAATACTGTCTTTCAGACCAAAGTTGTTTCTCAGTCTCTGGATTAATAGATGAGGCTGGATTGAATTGAAGGCGGATGAGAAATCGACAAACATCAGTCTGGCATGATTATTGGAACTCTCAAGGTGCTTAAAGATGTAGTTTAGCAAAGTTATGGTGGCGTCCTGGACCCCCCTTTTGGACCTGTACGCAAACTGCAATGGGTCAATCAAATTATTAGTGACTTTCATCAGTTCAGCTTTGATAAGCTTTTCAAAAGACTTCATAACTAGTGAAGTCAAGGCTATCGGTCTGAAGTCATTTAATGATTTAGGATGTTTGGATTTTGCAGCAGGTACAATAGTAGACTGTTTCCACAAGTCAGGCACTTTCTGCTGGGACAAGGATAAATTAAAAATATAGTTAAAAATAAAACCCAGCTGTTCAGCACAGTTTAAAAGTAATTGGCTACTGATATTGTCAGGGCCTGCACTTGTTCGTCTTTTACAGCGTTTAAAAGTTTTAACCACAGAATGAGCATCAAAAAGAGGGGAAACTTGATCATTTGATGACAACATTGTGGCTTTCAATGACATTATTTCATTATTAAAATCATGCACGTCAAATCTACAGTAGAATTTGTTTAGCTCTCGAGCCAGAACTGCATCTGAGGAGAACCCATCTAATGAGACCCTTTTATTCACATTGTCAGTCAGGCCGACCATAGACCTGATACAGAACCTTTAATGGAGTGGAATCTTTCACTTGTTCTTGCTGTTCCCATGACCATTTTTGTTGTAGTTCGAAACTGTTTGTTTTCCACTTACAAAGGACCCCAAAGGTTCTCATCAGTATTTCTCTGGCCTTTACGCACAGCTCCTCCGCTGCATCACTGTTGTCGGCTCCACTTATGAAATCATCCACATAAAGACATTCTCTTATTGTTTGTATAATTTGGAGATTTTCTTCTTCATGCTGTTTTAGATGGTGTCGTACAGTAGCCGCTAGCAGAAAGGGACTTGATTGTCATGTTCTTAAGGCAGTATTAAAGTATTAATAACCTCCAGACCAACTGTGCAGTACGAACTCTCTTTATTCTCAACCCCTGACATAACATACCGCCTGACCCCACGGCGCCCCCACATGGTAACATGACTCAAAAACTCCCATAGCAATAAACCATACGATGAATCAACATACAATAATACCACATTGATGATACTCCTAACGGAACTCTTGTCATCCTGACTGTTTTTACCGTTATCTCCTTTTGGATTGTCATCTGTCCAAAGAAATCGTAGTGGGTTTCTTTCACTTTGGTCGAGGGAGATTTGTAGAAAGGCTGACTTAATATCTGCCATTATAGCAACTGGATATTGTCTACATTTGATCAGAATGCTCAAAAGGCCAGGATTTAAATTGGGACCTATAAGCAGTCACTCGTTTAGTGAGCAGTTATTTTTCTCATGAGAGGAGGCATCGATACAACTCTTAATTTCGTTGACTTCTTTTATAACTGGATGATGTGGTAAAGGCAGCACGGTGGCTTGGTGGTTAACACTGTTTCCTCACAGCAAGAAGGTTCCCAGTTCGACTCCTTGGCCCGGCGGGGGTCTCTCTGTGTGGAGTTTGCATGTTCTGCCCGTGCTTGCGTGGGTTCCCTCCGGGTACTCCGGCTTCCTCCACAGTCCAAAAACATGCGTAGTAGGTAAATTGATTATTCTAAATTGCCCGTAGGTGTAAGTGTGCGTGGTTGTCTGTCTGTATATGTGGCCCTGTGATGCACTTGTGACCTGTCCAGGGTGGGCCCCTTCCTCTCGCCTGAAAATGAGCTGGGATAGGCTCCAGCAGACCCCCCTGACCCTGCAAAGGATATATAGTGGGTATAGAAGATGGATGGATGATGTGGTAAATAATACACTGGGTCATTTGTATTATTACCATTTCCACTGTTAAATAGTTTTTAATAACTTTGCCATACCTGTCAAAAAGAGTTGGATTATTTTTAAGCCCATAATTTGGAGCTATAGCTACATGCTAATTTTTCCATGGCAGTCCGACTTCATACCTACCCTCAGCAAACTATCAGAATCCAATTTAAAATTTTTATTTTTATTACTTACTTACTTACTTACTTACTTACTTACTTACTTACTTACTTACTTACTTACTTTATTACTTGCGTATAAAGCCCAAAATTAGTGATGCACCGAAATGAAAATTTGTGGCCGAAACCAAAACCGAAAATAATAATAAACACCAATTTTTTCACCATTGCATAAATAAAATACATTTGATTTAGGCATGCTTTTCAAAGAAAAAAATCTTTTACAAAATTACAAGGTAGAAAATATTTATTGAACATTTAAAAAATGAAATTTTTTTAATTTCCCAGCATTATGTTGTTTTGGTTCCACCTCCTAGTGAATGTTAGGTAAAATTCTTATGGGGTTAGTTTTTGGTTGGCCAACGATTTATTACGGGAGCGGCCAGTCTATTAGGTAAAATTCTTATGGGGTTAGTTTTTGGTTGGCCAACGATTTATGTAGTGCGCAACGTTACGGGACGGAGCGGCCAGTCTATTTCCTTATTTTACAACGCCATTATTAATTGTTCGTTTTTTTCCCCACTTATTCCACCGAACACCGAAAGTGTTTTTTTGCCATTTTCGGCCGAACAATTTCGGTTACCGAACAATCAGTGCATCACTACCCAAAATGGCTTAGCTCTGCATTATTTGCAAGACCTGATAGTGCCTTATGTTCCTGGCAGAGCTCTCCGTTCCCGGAGTGCAGGTTTACTCGTAGTTCCTAGAGTATCCAAATGTAGATTTGGAGGGCGGGCGTTCTGCTATCAGGCACCATTACTATGGAACCAACTTCCAATCTGGGTTAAGGAGGCTGACACCACCTCCACCTTTAAAACTAAACTTAAAACCTAAAGAGATTGCTACAACCACCTGACTTGGTTCTCTGGTCCCCTTCACAAAAAAAGGTGTACATCTTGAACTAACTTCTGTTTTCTAATTTCTGTTGAGTAAAGCCTATAGTTAGTTTTTAGTAAACCTCTAGCTGGTGTTGGTAAATCTCTAGGTAGTGTAAACTCTAGTGTGTTAGAGTCAGTAGTCATAGTTGCAGCAATAAAACAAGATTATAATAGTTAGTCTCAAACAGCTTTGTGGTAGATATGCTGCTATAGGCCTATGCCGCAGGGGGGCACCGACATGATCCACTGGGCGGTGCCCATCACCCCTCCTTCTCGTTCCTTTCTCAGTTATTAATTATAAGTATCCCATAACCATCATTGTTCTCCATTGTTCTTGTTGTTTGTTGGTCTGCCCCCCCTTCCTTTTCTCTTTTGTGTATGTTTGCAGGTCGGAGCTTCAGGAGCTGCATGCTGGCCGGCAGTCCCCCCTCTGATCATCCCACTGCTGCTTCCACCTGCCTGCAGTCCCCCCTCTGATCATCCCACTGCTGCCTCCACCTGCCTGCAGTACGCCCCTCTGATCATCCCACTGCTGCTTCCACCTGCCTGCAGGCCGAGTCTGGCCTTACTGGACTTCATAATCACAAAATGTTCATACATTTTATAAGTTCAGAGTTCACATGGGCGACGCCCAACATTAGTAAAGCTAATATAGTAAATATTTAGTGTTTAGTAAACCTCTAGCTGGTGTTGGTAAATCTCTAGGTAGTGTAAACTCTAGTGTGTTAGAGTTGCTCCTGTAGTTTCTTGAGCTGGCCCCCCCTTCTCTTCTCTTTTTTCTCTTTTGTCCATGTTGCAGCATCCTCTGCCGGTGGCGAAGAGCATCTCTGAATGTAAAACACCGGATCCTGCAGTGTGGGAGTGAGGGGGGCAGGGTAACGGCCCCTTTTGGGCGGGGGAGAAGGTTCGTCTCTCAAGACTCCTCTCCCTGGCCCTGCCCCTTTTCAACCTTTCCCCAACCCTGCACCCCAACCTGGGACTTGATGATTGGGCCGGAGCTTCGGGAGCTGCGTGCTGGCCTGCGGTCCCCACCCCTGGTCATCCCGCTGCTGCTTCCACCTGCCTGCTGTGCTGTTGCCGTCCCTGACCCCCAGTCTGGCCTTCGGCAGAAGGGTCCCCCCTTATGAGCCTGGTCCAGGTCCAGGTTTCTTCCCTCCTAAAGGGGAGTTTTTCTTGCCACTGTTTGGCTTAAGGTTTTTCTCCCACTAGGGGAGTTTTTACCTGCCATTGTTTATGTAATAACTGCTCGGGGGTCATGTTCTGGGTATGGGTCTCTGGAAAGCGTCTAGAGACAACTTTTGTTGTATTAGACGCTATATAAATAAAATTGAAAAATTGAATTAACTGTACCCTGGGAGGATGCAGTGGATGAAGCTTATGAGCGAAAACGCTGATCTCGCTGCTGAAGCACAACATCGCGGCTGGAACACTGAAGTCCGCCCAGTGGAGGTGGGATGCAGAGGGTTTGTGGCTAAATTCAATTCAATTCAATTCAATTCAATTCAATTCAATTCAATTCAATTCAATTTTATTTATATAGCGTCTAATACAACAGAGTTGTCTCTAGACGCTTTACAGAGACCCATACCCAGAACATGACCCCCGAGCAGTTATTACATAAACAATGGCAGGTAAAAACTCCCCTAGTGGGAGAAAAACCTTAAGCCAAACAGTGGCAAGGAAAAACTCCCCTTTAGGAGGGAAGAAACCTTGAGCAGGACCAGGCTCATCAGGGGGGACCCTCCTGCCGAGGGCCAGACTGGTGGGTCAGGGACGGCAACAGCACAGCAGGCAGGTGGAAGCAGCAACGGGATGACCGGGGGTGGGGACCGCAGGCCAGCACACAGCTCCCGAAGCTCCGGCCCAATCAGCAAGTCCCAGGTTGGGGTGCAGGGTCAGGAAAAGACTTGTGCTCCGTAATGCAAGCTACAAGCCACCCACGGCCACCTGCAGGACAAAAGAGAGAAAAGGGAGGAGAAGGGGGGGCCAGCAACGGGATGACCAGGGGTGGGGACCGCAGGCCAGCACGCAGCTCCCGAAGCTCCGGCCCAATCATCAAGTCCCAGGTTGGGGTGCAGGGTCGGGGAAAGGTTGAGAAGGGGCAGGGCCAGGGAGAGGAGTCTTGAGGGACGAACATTCTCCCCCGCCCAAAAGGGGCCGTTACCCTGCCCCCCTCACTCCCACACTGCAGGTTCCGGTGTCCGGCAAAGGATGCTGCAACATGGACAAAAGAGAGAAAAGGGAGGAGAAGGGGGGGCCAGCACAAGAAACCACAGGAGCGACTCTGACACACTAAAGTTTACACTACCTAGAGATTTACCAACACCAGCTAGAGGTTTACTAAACACTAACTATAGGCTTTACTAAACAGAAATGTTTTAAGTTTAGTTTTAAAGGTGGAGGTGGTGTCAGCCCCCTTAACCCAGATTGGAAGTTGGTTCCATAGTAGTGGCGCCTGATAGCAGAACGCCCGCCCTCCAAATCTACATTTAGATACTCTAGGAACTACGAGTAAACCTGCACTCTGAGAACGGAGAGCTCTGACAGGAACATAAGGCACTATCAGGTCTTGCAAATAATGCGGAGCTAAGCCGTTTTGGGCTTTATACGCAAGTAATAAAATTTTAAATTGGATTCTGAATTTTACGGGTAACCAATGGAGCGACGCTAACACTGGAGAGACGTGGTCTCTCCTGCTAATTCCTGTCAGTACTCGTGCTGCTGCATTTTGGATCAGCTGGAGCCTATTCAGCAAATTACTTGGACATCCTGCTAACAACACATTACAGTAATCTAGTCTAGAAGATACAAACGCATGAACTAGTTTTTCTGCATCACTCTGTGAGAGGATTTTCCTAATCTTTGCAATATTACGGAGATGGAAAAAGGCTATTTTACAAACCTGATTGACATATGGTTTAAACGACAAATCCTGATCGAAAATAACACCAAGATTTCTCACAGTTGCACTGGAAGCCATCGCAACACCATCTAATCCCTTCCTAAGATGCTCTGGACCAAGAATGATAACCTCTGTTTTATCTGAATTTAGAAGCAGGAAATTTCTGGACATCCAGTCCTTGATGTCCCTAAGACATGCCTGAAGTTTAACTAACGGTTCTGTTTCATCCGGCTTCATAGACAAATAGAGCTGCGTATCATCAGCATAACAATGAAATTGTATGCCGTGATTCTGGATTATACTTCCCAACGGCTGCATGTATAAACTGAACAAGATTGGCCCTAGCACTGAACCCTGCGGAACACCATAACAGACCCTTGACTGTTCTGAAGAAACCTCATGTACATGAACAAACTGGAACCTGTCAGATAGGTATGATTTAAACCAACATAGAGCTGTCCCTTTAATCCCAACAACATGCTCTAACCTGTGCAGTAAAATGCCATGATCTATAGTGTCAAAAGCAGCACTGAGGTCCAGTAGAACCAGTATGGACACTAATCCCTTATCTGAGGCCATAAGGAGGTCATTCGTGACTCGAACAAGTGCTGTCTCTGTGCTATGATGCATTCTGAACCCTGACTGAAAGACTTCAAACAGATCATTTCTATACAAATAGTCACATAACTGGCTTGAAACTGCCTTTTCCAGAATTTTAGACACAAATGGAAGGTTGGAAATTGGTCTATAATTAGCTAAGGTGTCTGGGTCAAGAGAAGGTTTTTTAAGTAAAGGTTTAATTACTGCGACTTTGAAAACCTGTGGTACATATCCTAAACTTAGGGATAAGTTAATTTGGTCCAGTATTGTCGTACCAATAAGAGAAAAAATATGTTTGAATAGTCGAGTCGGGATGGGGTCTAACATACATGTGGTTGACTTAGCTCTATTAACGAGTGAAGTCAGCTCAGGGAGGTCTATAGGATCAAAACAGTCTAGAGACAAGTCAGAGCCTAGGGAAGTCGCTAAAGCTGAAGAAACACCTACAACCGGCTGGTTGATTTCTTCTCTAATTCTCGCGATTTTACTGTTGAAGAAGCCCATAAAGTCCTCACTACTGAGAGCTGCAGGAATGCACGGCTCAACAGAGTTGTGACTCTTTGTCAGCCTGGCTACAGTGCTGAACAGAAAACGTGGGTTACTTTTGTTATCCTCTATCAACGTTGAATAATAAGCTGTTCTGGCTTTGCGAATGGCTTTTTTATATACTATTAGAATATCTTTCCATTCACGATGAGAGTCTACAGACCTACAAGAGTACCACTTCCTTTCCATTTTACGCACGTTTTGTTTCAATATGCGGATATCTGAATTATACCAGGGAGTTAAGCTCCTGTGGCTAGAAACCCTCCTTTTCAAAGGAGCAACTTCATCTAAAGCTGAATGCAACAAATCAGCAGTGTTACTAGCAAGGAAATCAACATCTGCAGAGGTAGAACCCAGGTCACTGGCCTCGACTACATCACTATTTCGCACTGTCGTAAGATAAGCAATGGCCTCCCTAAATTTAACAATAACTTCATCAGACAAACATCTGCTAAAATAATACCTCCTATTTTGCACTTCAACATCAACAAAATTAAATTCAAACGTTATTAAGTAATGGTCGGATAAAAGGGAGTTTACAGGTGACACCAACAGACCATCAGTTTCAACACCGTAGGTGAGAACGAGATCGAGAGTATGATTAAAACAGTGCGTCGGTTTATCCACTTTTTGTGAGATACCCATTGATTCTAGAAGAGAATCGAAGGCTAATTTAAGATTATCGCTTTCAACATCCATATGAATGTTAAAATCACCCACTATGATGAATTTATCTGTGCTGATCAATAATCCAGAAAGGAAATCTGAAAATTCAGACAAAAACTCCAGATACGCACCAGCAGGGGGCCGGTACACTACCACTAACACAACTGGCTTCTCTGATTTCCGGCTCGGAAATTTCAGACCAAGCATGAGGCTTTCAAATGTATTATAGTTGCACTTAGGTTCAATTTTTGTTTCGAGACCGGAGTTATAAATTGCTGCGACTCCTCCGCCTCGGCCCGTGCTTCTAGGAATGTGATGATTAAAGTAGCCGGGCGGAGTTGATTCATTCAAACTAACATACTCTTCCTCCTGTAACCATGTTTCTGTTAAGCAGAAAATATCACTCCTGCTCTCTGTAATTATATCATTTACTAACAGAGACTTAGAGCTTAATGATCGTATATTTAGTAGTCCGCATCTAATTTTTAGGTCTGTAATTGGTACCAAATGTACATTGGTTTTAATTTTTACAAGGTTATCTTGGTTAGCGCCTCTATAACGCTGCACCTGGTGAACTTTTGGAGGGCGGGGAACTGCAACCACTTCTATTTTGCTAGGCACCTGGCCAGAGTCGCCAATATCATGTAATCCTACAGTTTTAGAGTCGCTAATTACATAATGCAATCCTACAGTTTTGTTGGCAGGCGTTGGTCCTTGAGAAGCAACAGATGTGTCGCTGAGTGGGGAAAAACGGTTAGACACATGAAGCGGGTGGTGGTGTTCTGTGAGCCCTTTAAGACTACCCTTCCTCCGAACCGTCACCCAGCTGCCCTGCCTGGCCGGCTGCCGGGGAGCTGCAGGGGAGCGGTTACGCTCAGCTGCTACGGGCCGGTCCGCAGAGGATTCTATCGGACTATGGTCTAGTTGGCCAAACCGGACCTCTAACTGACTAAGCCTCGCCTCCAGCCCTGTTAAACTACAGCTCTGCATCCTGGCCTGGACCCTGCATTGTCAGGGGGAGTGTCTAATAACATTGGCCAGATTTCTAGACATAAGAGCTGCACCATCCCGGGTGGGATGAATGCCGTCCCTTCTAATCAGACCGGGCTTTCCCCAGAATGTCTCCCAGTTGTCAATAAAGTCCACGTCGTTTTCTGAACACCACTGAGACAACCAGCGGCGGAGCGAGAGCATGCGACTAAACATGTCATCGCTGGTCAGATTGGGGAGGGGGCCAGAAAAACCTACAGAGTCCGACATGGTCTTGGCGAAGTTACACACCGAGACAATATTCATTCTGGTTACTTCCGACTGGCGAAGACGGGAGTCATTAGCTCCGACATTGATGATAACTTTACCATATTTACGATTACCCTTTGCCAGTAGCTTCAAATTTGCTTCTATGTCGCCCGCTCTGGCCCCCGGGATACACCTAACTAAGGTCTCTGGAGTCGGCTTCACATGTCTCACAATAGAGTCTCCAATCACCAGGGTCTGTTTCTCAACAGATGTGTCGCTGAGTGGGGAAAAACGGTTAGACACATGAAGCGGGTGGTGTTCCGTGAGCCCTTTAAGACTACCCTTCCTCCGAACCGTCACCCAGCTGCCCTGCCTGGCCGGCTGCTCGGGAGCTGCAGGGGAGCGGTTACGCTCAGCTGCTACGGGCCGGTCCGCCGCTAGCTTAGCCTGGTTAGCTGAGGAGGCTCTCGGACTATGGTTTAGTTGGCCAAACCGGACCTCTAACTGACTGAGCCTCGCCTCCAGCCCTGCAAATAAGCTACACTTTAAGCACTTACCGTCTTCACTAAAGGAGGCAGAGGAATAACTAAACATTTCACACACTGAGCAGGAAAGAGGTGAAGCGGTGGGAGCCGGAGCGGCCATGCTAAGATGCTAACGGAGGCTAACGGACAGAAAATGTATCGGTGATTGGTGACAGTGAAAGTTACGGAAGAGAAAATGAGCGAGTGTTGAAATAAAGACAGTAATGTACCAGATATAGTGCTATTTTACCAGAAAACAGTCTAAGTTTTAGATAAAAAGTCGGGAGAGATCTGAGCCTGCAAACGCCGAGAGACGGCAGCAGCACAGACCGCAACACCAGGAAGTGACGCGATGCGTGACGCAATACGTTCAAATCTACCACCAGACTGTTTGCAGACCTGGGAATTGGATCATTCATGTCATGGTTAGGTTTTCTTAGGACCCAAGTGCAGGAGAGAGAGGGAGGCCAGAGGCAGGAGTTCTCAAAAACAAAAAGGATTTAATCCACAAAAGGCAAAAACAAGGCGCTGCAGAGCAGGATCAAAAAAACACAAAACTAACAGGGATAAAGACCAGGAGCACATGGAGGGAAGAACCAGTACGGACCGACAGGGAACCAAGGAATGACAAGACAAGATATACTGAGGGGATAACGAGATATGACGAGACACAGGTGCAGACACAATCAGGGCAGATGGGACACAGGCGGGGCAAAACAGAAACTGAAAGTCAAACTGGAGGCTGGGGGAATGTCAACCTTGACAGAACCCCCCCCTCAAGGGACAGATCCCAGATGTCCCACTCGGCCTACCACCCAGGGCGGGCGGAGGGGGCCCGGAGGAGGGCCCAGGCCAACACACGGCCAACGTTCCGGGGGCCGTCCTGGGGACCGTGCAGACCCGCGAGACGGCCCCGGGGGTCGCCGACGAGGCCGGGCAGACCGGCGAGAACGCTCGGGGGGACATCCACGAGGCCGACCAGACCGGCGAGACAGCTCCGGGGGCCGCCCACGAGGCCTAGGCCTGGGTCTTGACGCGGCTAGGCGTGGGGCTTGGCGTGGGGCTTGGCGTGGGGCTTGGCGTGGGGCTTGGCGGTCTTGGCGGTCTTGGCGTGGGGCTTGGTGTGGGGCTTGGCAGGCTTGGCGGTCTTGGCGTGACGGGAACGTGACATGGCTCAGGAACGTGACATGGCTCAGGAACGTGACATGGCTCAGGAACGTGACATGGCTGCGGGGGTGCCCGGGTCCGGGGCGCCGGCTGCGGGGAGCCCGGGTCCGGGGCGCCGGCTGTGGGGGAGCCCGGTCCCGGGGCGCCGGCTGCGGGGGAGCCCGGGTCTGTGGCGCTGGCCCCCCCTCGAGGGGCGCTGGCACCCCCTCAAGGGACAGATCCCTGATGTCCCCAGAGTCCACATCCAGGGCGGGCTGGGGGGACACACGGGTCCTCGGAGCTGGCTGGGGGGGGGACACGAGTCCTCGGAGCCGGCTGGGGGGGACACGAGTCCTCGGAGCCGGCTGGAGGGGGGACACGGGTCCTCGGAGCCGGCTGGGGGAGGGACACGGGTCCTCGGAGCTGGCTGGGGGGGGTCCGGAACCATCACCGGAGGAGGAACTCGAGCCGGAGCTGAGGCGTCCAGGACCACCGCTGGAGCCAGAACAGAGGGCGATGCGTCCAGGACCACCGCTAGAGCAGGAACAGGGGGCGATGCGTCCAGGACCACCGCCGGAGCAGGAACAGGCTGTGGCTGGCGCTGACGCCGTCGCTTCCCCTGGGGCTGAGAACCCCCGGGCCCGCCTCGAGCTAGGCGTGTTCCCCAGAAGGGGGGAACAGGCTGGAATGCGTCCAGGACCACCTCGGGAACAGGAAGAGGTGCGTCCAGGGCCCCCACCGGAACAGGCTGGGGCTGGCGCTGACGCTGATGCCGTCGTCGTAGCCTCCCCTGAGCCTGCAGGCTCCTGGGCCCACCCAGAGCCAGGCGTGTTCCCCAAAATGGGTCCCAATACTCATCCTCGGCCCAGCGTACGTTTTTAGCCGCTTCACGGCAGAGGAAGTCCAAAATGGTGAGGTAGTCTCCCGCTGGGTCCACCTGGTCGGTCCGTTCTGTCATGGTTAGGTTTTCTTAGGACCCAAGTGCAGGAGAGATAGGGAGGCAAGAGGCAGGAGTTCTCAAAAACAAAAAGGATTTAATCCACAAAAGGCAAAAACAAGGCGCTGCAGAGCAGGATCAAAAAAACACAAAACTAACAGGGATAAAGACCAGGAGCACATGGAGGGAAGAACCAGTACGGACCGACAGGGAACCAAGGAATGACAAGACAAGATATACTGAGGGGATAACAAGACATGACGAGACACAGGTGCAGACACAATCAGGGCAGATGGGACACAGGCGGGGCAAAACAGAAACTGAAAGTCAAACTGGAGGCTGGGGGAATGTCAACCTTGACAGTTCAGCCATCAAAGCTGCATCGGAAGCAGCCGAAAGAAGCAGCCAGTGGCTCTTTATGAGGAGGAAAGATCCCAGCTGGGCCCCAAAGTAGCCAACCAGAAGGTATGCGGTCAGCCTAGGCCTGACTCAGGGAAAAGGACGCCCCTGCCATGCAGAGTCCCTTGAGAGGTCAGTCACTCTCATGCTCCCATTTCAGATTAAAAACCATAGATGGTAAAAACCTGCCATGCTGACTAGGATGATGGAAACAACACTGCTGCAACTGTGCATTACAATCATAAGTTTATAGTGGGTGTGTGAATTATCAATAATCAGTATTATTGGCAGTAATAGAGGACCCCAACATCATATTTTGTTTAGGGCCCCGTGGAGGCTTGGGCCGGCCCTGCCCTCATGCCCCTATCTTCATCGGTGAGCTGCTAACTTGAGCCTGATTTAAGGTTCTGCGTTAAACCAACCAAGCCTACGCCGTCACCGTGACGCCGTCGTGAACCTTCGGACTTCTCCGTCACTCCATTTTCTCCACGGTGCAATACCCCCCAGAGCACTAGTTGATACTTTGTTTAGCTTCAGGCTTTTCCGGTCACAGTGAATCAAAGAGATAAGAACAACTATTGTGCAAAAAACCAAAACAACCCAAAAAATGTTTTTAAAAATCACACCCACACGACGAAAAGAGCGCTGAAAGTTCACTACTGCTTCACGAATCGGAACCGGAAATGCATTGCTACCGAGAAAACCAATCACAGCCCTCTCGGTCTGCGTTGGGTCTGCATCGCCTCGACGCGTAGTAACATTTTTTGGGAGGTGAACGTCAGGCTACGGCGTAGACTACGGAGAGACTCCCGCGTAGCCGCGTACCCTACGCCGTAGGCTCTGCGTTGATTTAATGCAGAACCATAATTCAGCTTTAAAAAGTAATCTAGTCTGGAATATGAGTGGTGGACCGCCGAGAAGAAAGTGTAGTCCCTGAGAGTTGGGTGGTGAGAACGCCATGCATCACAAACACCAAGATCAGTCATATATTAATAATTAATAATATTTGCAGACTGCCAACCCCTGTGACTACCTGCGTTACCGAGCCTGTCCACTCCAGAGTCCAGTACCAGGTTGACGTCTCCTCCAATGATGACTTGTACCTGCTGTCGTACCTGCTGTTCGTCACACGTGGTGCCTGAAATCTGGTATAGATTCTTCAGTTTTGGTCTTAAACGCTATTATGTGTTAAACTCCAGACTGAATGCCATATGACATTTGCTTGTAGCTGTTTTACATAGTTTCTTGTGTGTAGGTGAATAATTTGAACAATGTGCACTATTCCTCTTTTAATTGAGCGTTAACTCGTCCCTGACAGCAGCATTTCAATGAGAAATCATGAACGGAAAGACAGGAAGTGGAGAGAATTGTAAACCTGAAACATGGTGGAATAACACATTCCTCGTTAATTAAGGATTGTTGGTGCACTGGGGTGCAAGCAAGTTGTGAAATAAAATAGTTGGTTTTTCACCCTTTGTGTGTGTGCAATCAGATGTGATGTAAAAATAATGAAGTGACACAGACTTGCCTGGCATGCAGCGCTGAGGCTGGTCTCTCTGGCTTGTCCAAACTAATCAAACATGCAGGAGAGGCTGAGCTCTGAAACCTGACAAATGAGTCCAAACACTACCTGGGCGCAGCCCTTATTCTGCTCCAATTATGAGGAAATAATGAGACCAAGACTTAAGAAAAAAAAGACTTCCAGCGGACTTCGGGACATTGAATCATGAGGAGGGGGTCCGCTCGAGGTATTTCAATATTTTCATTATTTAACTATCTATTTGTTACCATCACACATCAGAGATTTTTATTGGCAAACAGCATGAACTCAAAATGTTTGATGTAGTTTTCTCGTCAACGTCATTAAATTTTTCTATACACCAGTTTTTCCATTTCAGGACTTTAACACAAGCTTTTACTTTCTTTTAGCACTTGACACCACTGACACCACCTCCACCTTTAAAACCAAACTATAAATGTTAGAGTTTAGTAAGCCTCTAGTTAGTGTAAACTCTAGTGTGTTAGGACCAGTAGTCGTAGCTGCAGCTGCAGGACCAGACTAGAGCAGCTGGTCTGAAACAGCTTCATCCTAGATACGCTGCTATAGAGCTACGCTGCAGGGGGATCCAACATGATCCACTGAGCGGTGCCCCTCACCCTTCCTTCCCCTTCTCTTTCCTTTCTTGAGATCAAGGAAGGATGGTTTAGGGACTTTCTTTCCTGTTGCCCACAAAGGGTTTGTGCCAGGGAGAACACATCAGAGGTGCTCACTGTGAGCACAGGTTGCCCACAAGGAAGCGTACTGTCCCCTGTGTTATTCTCGCTTTTTACTAATGAATTTATGATCAACGAGCAATGTTTTAAACTAAGTAAGTATGCAGATGATGTGGCCTTGGTTGCCCTGTTACTTAAAGGGGACCTATTGTGAAAAACACGTTTTTTTCTTGCTTTAACATATAAAGTGGTCTCCCATCAGCCTGCCAACTCAGAGAAGGAGGAAAGCGACCAGATTCTGCAGTGTCTGTCCAGCCGCCCAGATGATCCGTCCAGTGTGATGTGGATCTACGAGCCAATAAGATTCTGCTCCCGTCATGACGTCACAAGAGGAGAGACGCGTGAAACCACGCCCACAACTAACTCCGCCGGCCGGAGCTTCCGCCATTTTTTCGTAGCGGTGTATCGCGTCATTCAGGCAGCCAATCAGCACAGAGCCTCATTATCATAGCCCCGCCCACTCAGAATCCTGCATAGATAATGAGGTTAGAGAATGGGAAGATAAAGACATGGCTCAGAGACTGAATTTCTAATTTATTTAGCAAAAACAATCAAAAGCTTGTTTTTAAGACATTCAAGGCCTGTTTAAAATAGGTATTAGATGCTTTAAAGGTCCCCTTTAAATCAGATGCCTATGTTGCTCACACTGTGGCACTTGAAGGGTGGTGTCACACTAGCCAGCAAGAAATGAATGTTGGCAAGACAAAGGATATAAGTAAGTAAGTAAGTAAGCTTTATTTGTACAGCGCCCTTCACACACCGTATCTTATCCAGCTCAGGGAGTAGACTTGGACGATATAGATACTCAAACTGGGCTTCTATAATTATTATCTTTTTTTTTCACACACAAAAAGTAAGGATTTTTGTGCCTCTAAAATACAGCTTTTTTGATCAGAATGGGAAAAATGTGGGATTTGTCCCAAAGTCTACTGTTTAATTGTATTTCTGAATAGACTGACGGGTTCGAGTTTCAACTTGCACTATTTCTTTGTGTTTCCAGTAGACTGATATGTTTGGGATACAAGTAATACAGTTTCATGTATTTCCAGTAGAAGTTTACGTGGAGTCAGGTCACTGACATGTTCGTATGGGTTGATGGGCTAAAAACAACTCATCATATCTCTTTATATATGGGTTCTTTTTGTGGCTTTTGAGGTTAAGATGCAATGTTTTCCTTGACATTTATTAAGTTGCGGGATCAGCGCGATAGGAAGTAGTAAGGTATGCTAATCAGTGAATCAGTGAGTTTCACACTGCTGCCTCCAGCAGTAGTGATTGTACTGTGTTTTTTTGTTGTTTTTTAAGTTTTGGTTTACTGTGCGTTCTGTTAATGTATTTTTCCATTATTTTGTGCTGTTACTGCTACAATTCATATTTTTCACTCTCCAGCACTGACTCTGCGACATACAGTGGGGAGAACAAGTATTTGATACACTGCTGATTTTGCAGGTTTTCCCACTTGAAAAGCATGTAGAAGTCTGTCATTTTTATCATAGGTACTCTTCAACTGTGAGTGATGGAATCTAAAAAAAAATCCAGAAAATCACATTGTATGATTTTTAAGTAATTAATTTGCATTTTATTGCATGACATAAGTATTTGATCACCTGTCAACCAGTAAGACTTCCGCCTCTCACAGACCTGTTAGTTCTTCTTTAAGAAGCCCTCCTGTTCTCCACTCATTACCTGTATTAACTGCACCTGTTTGAACTCGTTACCTGTATAAAAGACACCTGTCCACACACTCAATCAAACAAACTCCAACCTCTCCACAATGGCCAAGACCAGAGAGCTGTGTAAGGACATCAGGGATAAAATTGTAGACCTGCACAAGGCTGGGATGGGCTACAGGACACTAGGCAAGCAGCTTGGTCAGAAGGCAACAACTGTTGGCGCAATTATTAGAAAATGGAAGAAGTTCAAGATGACGGTCAATCTCCCTCGGTCTGGGGCTCCATGCAAAATCTCACCTCGTGGGGCATCAATGATCATGAGGAAGGTGAGGGATCAGCCCAGAACTACACGGCAGGACCTGGTCAATGACTTGAAGAGAGCTGGGACCACAGTCTCACAGAAAACCATTAGTAACACACTACGCCGTCATGGATTAAAATCCTGCAGCGCACGCAAGGTCCCCCTGCTCAAGCCAGTGCATGTCAAGGCCCGTCTGAAGTTTGCCAATGACCATCTGGATGATCCAGAGGAGGAATGGGAGAAGGTCATGTGGTCTGATGAGACTAAAATAGAGCTTTTTGGTGTAAACTCCATTCGCCGTGTTTGGAGGAAGAAGAAGGATGAGTACAACCCCAAGAACACCATCCCAACCGTGAAGCATGGAGGTGGAAACATCATTCTTTGGAGATGCTTTTCTGCAAAGGGGACAGGACGACTGCACCGTATTGAGGGGAGGATGGATGGGGCCATGTATCGCGAGATCTTGGCCAACAACCTCCTTCCCTCAGCAAGAGCATTGAAGATGGGTCGTGGCTGGGTCTTCCAGTATGACAACGACCCGAAACACACAGCCAGGGCAACTAAGGAGTGGCTCCGTAAGAAGCATTTCAAGGTCCTGGAGTGGCCTAGCCAGTCTCCAGACCTGAACCCAATAGAAAATCTTTGGAGGGAGCTGAAAGTCTGTATTGCCTAGCGACAGCCCCGAAACCTGAAGGATCTGGAGAAGATCTGTATGGAGGAGTGGGCCAAAATCCCTGCTGCAGTGTGTGCAAACCTGGTCAAGAACTACAGGAAACGTCTGATCTCTGTAATTGCAAACAAAGGTTTCTGTACCAAATATTAAGTTCTGTTTTTCTGATGTATCAAATACTTATGTCATGCAATAAAATGCAAATTAATTACTTAAAAATCATACAATGTGATTTTCTGGATTTTTTTTTTTAGATTCCATCACTCACAGTTGAAGAGTACTTCAACTACTTGTTCTCCCCACTGTAGGTGTGAATGGGCGGGGGCATTTATAGTGGATACATCTCCAACCATTCGGTCAATCCTTTCTCATGGCTAGTACATTGCTGCACCGAGTGGTGCAGTTCGTTTCACTAGTTGGAATGTTAGAGGTCTAAACTCCCCTACCAAACGCAACAAAAAATAATCAACCATCTTAAAGCCCTTAACATTAAAATAGCTTTTTTACAAGAGACTCATCTCAAGCCACTAGACCACGCTAAACTTCAGAGGGGTTGGGTAGGCCAACTTTATCACTCATATCACATTTTCTAGCAAGGCGTGCGGGGCGGCAATTCTGATTCATAAATCAATCTCCTTTTCAGTGTCCTCGGTCATTTCAGACCCAAACGGATGCTTCGTAGTTGTTGTAGGATTGGGGGCTAATAATCTGGTGTTGGCAAATGTGTATGGCCCAAATTGGGACAACGAGAACTTTTTTAAGAATTTTTTTTTTCTCTTCCCGACCTAAACTCTCATCAACTTATCCTTGGTGGTGACTTCAACTGCTGTCTTGACCCCTCGCTTGATCGCTCGTCTAACAGGCCTTGTGTGCCATCTAAATCATCTAAAGTGATCCAGCTATACATGGAACGATTTGCGATCTCCGATGCCTGGCGTTTTTTTTAACCATAACACCAAGCAATTCTCATTCTTCTCTCCCGTTCATGGAACATTCTCACGGATTGATCTTTTTCTTATTGATAGTAAACTTCTCTCCTCTGTCGTTT
Source organism: Cololabis saira (assembly GCF_033807715.1). Lineage (NCBI taxonomy): Eukaryota > Metazoa > Chordata > Actinopteri > Beloniformes > Belonidae > Cololabis > Cololabis saira. The sequence continues at coordinate 40,160,467 of NC_084606.1, forward strand.
CGTGTTCTTACAGTCCTATTGTGATCTCAGATCATGCAACCGTCGTCATGGATATCTCTTTTCCAGGCAGGTCTCTTTCCCGCTCTCCCTGGCATTTTAACTCTCTGCTACTTTCTGACTCGGACTTTGTTAACACAATCAACAGTCGTATTGATCTTTTTATATCCACTAATGTCAAGCCAGAGGTTTCTGCAGCGGCCATATGGGAGTCATGTAAAGCTTTCTTGAGGGGAGAAATAATATCTTACTCTGCTTATCAGAGGAAGATTGCACCTCTGAGTGCCCGTACAATAAAACACAATATGAACGCTTTTTTAATTCCTTAGATTTCCCTTCTATCAACTCTGAAGCGTCCTCTGGTCTGGATGGACCATTTACAATAAATGAGCTTAGGAGTGCCTTAACGCTTATGCAGAGTGGGAAATGCCCGGGCCCTGACGGGTTCCTGGCTTAATTTTTTAAAACCTTTGCAGATTCACTGTCACCCTTATATTACTTAATATGTTTAATGAATCACTGCAGAAAGGTTGACTTCCTCTCACTCTACGTCAGGCTACTATATCCCTAATATTGAAGAAGGATAAAGACCCACTGTCCTGTAGTAATTATCGCCCTATCTCTTCGCTGTGTGCAGACGTTAAAATACTGGCTAAAATGCTGGCTAGGCGCCTAGAGGGGGTCCTACAACTATCATCGCTCCAGACCAAACAGGGTTCGTAAAGAACAGACAATCCTTTCATAATGTCCAACGTCTGTTTGATATTCTGTATTGATCCACAACCTCTGATGACCCTGAGCTAGTCATTTCTATGGATGCCGAAAAGGCATTTGACCGTGTGGAGTGGCCCTACCTGTTTTACACTCTTTGCTTTGGCTTTGCATCTTGGATTAAGCTTTTGTACACGTCCCCCCTTGCTTGTGTTCGCACGAACAATGACTATTTCTCCCTCAGTCATGGTACCCGTCAGGGCTGCCCACTCTCTCCACTACTTTTTGCCATTGCCATTGAACCTTTGGCGGTAGCCCTCAGGTCCAGTCAGATGGTTGGCATCTCAAGAGGGGGCATAGAACATAAGCTGTCCCTATTTGCGGATGATCTCTTGGTCTTTCTTGCTAGTCCTGATAAATCTATCCCCATTGTACTATCAGTGTTGAAAGATTTTGGACATGTCTCGGGTTACAAATTGAATCTGCATAAAAGCGAACTTATGCCGGTTAATGCAGCAGCCATTGCCAATCCCCTTTCCAATTTACCATTCAGAACATCGCTGGAGCACTTTAAATAGTTGGGCGTGTGCGTTACAAAGAACTTTTCTGAATTATTAAAGATTAATTTTTCCCCTCTCTTAGCTAGGCTGACCCAAGATGTCCATCGTTGGTCAGTGCTGCTTCTGTCTCTCGCTGGTCGTATAAATTGTGTTAAAATGACTGTGCTGCCCAAGTTCTTATATCTATTCCAGTGCAACTGAATCTCACAATTTATTTGGAACAAAGGCACCCTTAGAATCAAAAAAGACATTTTACAAAAGCCTAAACAGCCTGGCTCTGCCCAACTTCTTGCTTTATTATTGGGCTGCGGACATACAGTAAGAGCAATGTTGCACTGGTGCCACTCCAACAGCCAGTCTCCATCATGGTTGCAGGTTGAGGAAGCCTCATGTAGTCCCTCTTCGTTGCTGTCCCTGCTGTGCCTCCCGCTGTCACCGTCACCAACTTCTCACTCCAGTAGTATTGTAGTGAAAAACTGCCTTAAAATCTGGAATCAGTTCAAGCGACACTTTGGACTTAAGGAAATACCTGTCTTAGCACCAATTCATTCTAACCCTCTGTTCACTCCATCTGTTATTGACAGAGTGTTTTTGATCTGGAAAGATCTAGGGATTGTTTCACTAAAACAGCTTTACATCAGTGGCACATTTGCTTCCTTCGACCAGCTGTGTGGATTTCCTAGCCATGACGTCATTAGCACCTGAGTGCGAGATCACAGTGTGAACAGTGGATGCACGTCCAGGAGGGCCGGTATCAGTTCAATAAAGTCAGTGGTTTTTCCTCCAGAGAGACAGTAGGTAATGGCACCACGAAGCCTTAAAAAACGGATTATGGAGTCTCCAACCACTAAAATTTCGGGATGCTCAGACTCTGGATTTCCTTTGTAAACTGCAAGTTTTGGGTTAAGTTTGTGTCTGGTGGTTGTCGAGCTGTGAGAGGACGGGTGCGCTAAGTTTCTGACCTGATCGGACGCTCGCGTGGGAGGGGGCGGGGCCACACTGGGAGGGGGCGGGGCCGCAGCAGCAGCAGCAGCAGCAGGTGGCTGTGAGGAGGAGGATGAGGACGCTGGAGCAGCCGCCGCACGGGACTGGTTTTGGGGCTGTAGGAGTGATAAACGGGGCCGTTTACGTCCTGGGGGGGCTGATGAAGAGAATGACGAGTCCGGAGACGAGGTGACGCTGATGGGAGAAGTCCGCTTTCGGATCCGGGCCGCACTCCGTGCAGGGGGAGGAGAGACCATAGATATATATAAAAAGGCTAGATGACTCGCCCCCGCTCCTGCCAATGCAGAGCGACGTCGTCACACGGCAGCCATCTTGCCACAGGAGAGCTCGCTCACTCATAACATTGTGTTTAATGGTGCATGTACTGCTTAAACAACCTTAACTTGCTCAATTCTCAACAGATTTTCAAACTGTTTGGTTTTTTATGAACGTCAGAGATGTAGTTATGACACTGCATACTTGTGAATAATTATAAACATTGACAAACTTACTATTATATGAAAATAACAAGAAACAGATATATATAAATAAGTAAATAATAAATAAGCGGGCCGTAACCTAAAGCTGACAAGTTTGCATCCCTGATCTTAAAAGTATAATCAATGAGAGCTGAGGTTTTGCATCCTTAAAGTTTCTTTTAGGACACCAAACCTGCTACAATCAGTTCACAACAGGTTGTCAATAGGTTGTCATTAAATCGTCATTTTATCGCAGTAGAAGCTGTACAATAAGTGAAATTTTCGATTGTGGTCACCCTTGGTAACTTGGGAAAGTAACATTAACGTTAATTAGTGGTGATACACAACTATTGTATGTGCTGCATGATTAAATCATTTTTCGAAAAGAAAAGATACAATTTCAACATGTCCATGTTTATGTACCTGCCATTGTTTATATAATAATTACTCAGGGGTTTATGTTTATGTTTATGTTCATGTTCTGGATCTCTGGAAAGCGTCTAGAGACAACATCTGTTGTATTAGACGCTATATAAATAAAATTGAATTGAATTGAATTGAACCTTGAGTCATCTAACCTTTATATATATTTATATCTATGGGAGAGACAGGCTCGGTGGGAAACATTGCCAGAGGAGAGAAGAAGTTTGAGAGTGGAATGTCGTCGTCGCCGGTGTTACACGGGTCGTAGAGGGGAAGAGACAGCTTTTTGGTGCCCTTCACAACAGAAGACCAGGAAGGAGTGGAGTTCAGACCAGGGATGTCGGTAGTGAGCGATGTTGGATCGCCGTCTTCAGTGCGGCGGTGACTCTCTTCATCATGTCCATGCGTTGCTTTGACCTGAGCAGTGAAGACACACACGCACGCACGCATATGAGGGGCCGTACAAGCCATAATTCATTCTGACCCTCTCACACACATACATTCTCCTTTCACATACATATATTTTCACTCTCGCACACACACATTCTCCTTTCACATTCATATATTTTCACTCTCACACAAATACATTCTCCTTTCACATACATATATTTTCACTCTCACACACACACACATTCTCCTTTCAGATTCATATATTTTCACTCTCATATTTATATATTTTAACACACACATTCATACATTTTGCTCTCACGCACAACTATAAATAATATATGTATGTAAGAGAAGAATATATGTATGTATGAGAAGAATATATGTATGTAAGAGAAGAATGTATGTATGTAAGAGAAGAATGTATGTATGTAAAAGAAGAATGTATGTATGTAAATGAAGAATGTATGTATGTAAAAGAAGAATGTATGTATGTAAAAGAAGAATATATGTATGTAAAAGAAGAATGTATGTATGTGAGTGAAAGTATAGTTGAAACGGAAGGAGTATAGTGGAAACGGAAGGCAGGTCATTTATCGCGCTGTGATTGGCTGAGAAGCTTCAGCAGGCCAAGCAGCTAACGTACACCAGAGCAAACCGGAGCATTACGGCGGCAGTCATTGCAATATCAGACTCGGCAACACAAACTGGAACTCCTGGTCAAGGAAAAGGGGGTCATCTGGTACCGGGCCGCACAGAGAGAAACAATTATTTCTGTAGCATCCCCTGATGATGGATGACTCTCAAACTGATGGTTCACAATGTTTTTATTCCTTGGATGTACAATAAATACACTGCAAACACACTGTAAGAGCTATAAAGGAATAAAATAAAATAGAATTAGTCTTTCTACATTCATAGAAGTTTAATTTAACTTAAATACAGACCGACGCAGCTGCTGCTCGCTCGGTAATAACAGCTACAGGCTGATTTATGGTTCCGCGTTACACCTACGCAGAGCCTACGGCGTAGGGTGTGCGTCGCCGTGCACCCTACGCCGTAGGCTACGCCGTCGATTTAACGCGGACCATAAATCAGGCCTACAGCTGACAGCCAAACTCAATATGTACATAAATACGGCATAACATTTGCAAAGAAAACAAATCCTTATCAGAAGGTGCTTTTTGTGTCAGTTGGGCACCACTTTAGCAGTCCAGACACTAGTTTAGTCTTTCAGACACTTTTTACTGCCTTAAAACTTTTACCATTAAAGTCCGAAGCACCGGATGTTTACAAGGTCTCGGCGAGACGCCTTCAAAATAAAAGCACTAAATATCGGCCTCCTTGATAAATAAAATAAAAGCCTGGCTTCAAATAACTTTAATGAGACATAAAAACATAAAAACACATTTATAAAAATACTCATATTAATGGTAATTTACAATTTCCATTATTTTATTTTATTTTTTCAAAAATCATTATTATTATTACTATAGAGAAAATACCACAGTTTTTAATGCTGATCTTGTCATTTTATTTCGTTTTTATCAACTACACCTTTAGATTGGGCCGTGAAAATATGGTCAGACAGTAAACCGGTCCGCGGTTCAGAAAAGGTTGGGGACCACTGACTTAGGGGACAGTTTTAGGCTGACATGTATTACATAGGTACACTGGTACCTATGTACTGGTACCTGTCAGGTGGTGTAAATAATCAGTTGTGACTTGGATTTGGGTAAAAATCTTGTATCACTGCATCTATGTTTATGTGTTTACTAGCACATCTTAACAGATGTAATGCTTTGAACCCTAAAAATGCGGATCATATGTCTTAGCATGACAATTTAGGCCTTGGTTTATTTTTCTCTGTTTACTGCTGCTGTTGTGGCCAGGCTAGGTCTGCCTTGATGTCCAGTCATGACAGGTGGAGGCAGCAGGACATAACTGTTCTCGGTTCTTTGTCTGGTTTCATGAGCAGTCAGCAAAAACTGAAGACATCTAAACAAGGACTCTAATGTATTGCCTGCTTCTCTGTTTCTTGAATCTTCAACAAATCTTTGACAGAAATCCAGATAAGGTTTGAAAGTGGTCACGAAGTTCTCTATACAGCCTCTCACGAACAAAAGAATCTGTAGCTTCTCTTTGCAGTCGTTCAATACATTGTAAGACGTTATTAAAAAAATTGCGAATGTCATTCTCATTGCTACTTATTCCTGAAATGCAAAACTGCACTAGATACGAAAACACAATGACTTTTATTAGCATGATTGCTATGCATGATGCTATTTAGCATCAGGTTAGGATAAGATGAGCAAGTCTTGGGCGTGTTTCCTGGAATAAGAGTGACTTCCTGCTTAAGGAGGAGCTTCCTGTATCAGGGTTAGGGTGTAAATATATGTGAGAGTGAAAATACATGTATGTGTTGAAAAGTAAAGTATATGTGTGAATAGTATATATGTATGTGAAAGGAGAATATATGTGTGTGAGAGTGAAAGGAGAATGTATGTGTGTGAGAGGGAAAATATATGTATGTGAAAGGAGACTATGTGTGTGAGAGTGAAAGGAGAATGTATGTGTGTGAGAGTGAAAATATATGTATGTGAAAGGAGAATATATGTGTGTGAGAGTGAAAGGAGAATTTATGTGTGTGAGAGTGAAAATATATGTATGTGAAAGGAGAATGTATGTGTGTGAGAGTGAAATATGAATGTGAAAGGAGAATGTATGTGTGTGTGAGAGTGAAAATATATGTATGTGAAAGGAGAATGTATTTGTGTGAGAGTGAAAATATATGTATGTGAAAGGAGAATGTATGTGTGTGAGAGGGTCAGAATGAATTATGGCTTGTACGGCCCCTCATACACGCACGCACGCACGCACGCACGCACGCACGCACGCACGCACGCACGCACGCACGCACGCACGCACGCACGCACGCACGCACGCACGCACGCACGCACGCACGCACGCACGCACGCACGCACGCACGCACGCACGCACGCACGCACGCACGCACGCACGCACGCACGCACGCACGCACGCACGCACGCACGCACGCACGCACGCACGCACGCACGCACGCACGCACGCACGCACGCACGCACGCACGCACGCACGCACGCACGCACGCACGCACGCACGCACGCACGCACGCACGCACGCACGCACGCACGCACGCACGCACGCACGCACGCACGCACGCACGCACGCACGCACGCACGCACGCACGCACGCACGCACGCACGCACACACACACACACACACACACACACACACACACACACACACACACACACACACACACACACACACACACACACACACACACACACACACACACTCTCTGGTTGCAAGGTCATCCAGACTAATATGGATTAAGTTTCCAGTCAGGAAAAAAATAAATAAATAAATAAATAAATAAAAGTTTCCAGTCCGGATCAGGACTTCAAATGAAAAGCTCTCCAAAAGTCAAAATGCGTGCTGTGGACTTCAAAATGTGGTCTGGTGATCCATAATTAACCTTTGGAGCGTTTAACAAGCACATTTGTCTGCGTAGCTATTGGTGGGTGTGCATTGTGGGCCTGGTGAAAAGTAAAGTGCTAATGAGAGCACCCCCCCCCCCCACCTCCAGCTTCAGTCAGGCAGGGCACCACTCAACCATTAAGTCAATTAAGAGTAGACTGAGTAGCATGTGGGGGAGGGAGGGCTTCTTTCATTTGGTTCTAATTAAAGTGCAGGAAGTGAAGCAGCAGCGCTCACCTAGCTTGGGGCTGGATGGTCTCTGGTGCTTTCTGGAAGCCATTAGCACATCTGGACCCGCTGGATGGATGCAGCACAGCAACTGAAATATCCTCCTATGTATGTCCACATCAGCCAAGATGTAGAATATAGCTACATAATAATAATAATAATAATAATAATAATAACTAGAAAATTTCATGAAATTTTGATATGGGCATGCCCTACGGCCCATTCGACCCCTCTCGCTGCTTTGGTTTAGGGCTGTAGTGGTTGTGTTCGGGGTGGTTCTATGTCAGTTTGAGGTGTTTAAAGTTGTATTGCATTCATTCCTGTGCTCCCAATAGTTATTAAAGGCGTGCGCTTTTTGGCGTCTAGCGCCCCCCACGGTGACACTTTTGACTGAAAAAAGTAATGCCCATCGAGGCAACATGGAGACGCATCTAACGATGTATGCCATGCATGGGTGCATGTTGCGGTTCAGGCTACATTAATGGATAGGTTTTTGTTTCACCGTGGTAAAAAAAACCATCTGAATGAATGGGGCCATTTGGCATGGATTTTGACATAAAATTTCCTTAAATAACAGCTTCATGAAATTTGAATATGTTGAAGTCCACAGCGTGCCGAGTCGGGGAACATTTGTAGGATGTCTCTATGATAATCTGTTGCCTAGCAACAAGCGTCCAAAGTCAAACGGAAATAAAGAAAAAAATGAAAGGTCATTATCGCAAAAAGTGTAATAATTGGCATAATGAGCTTGTACGGTCCGTTAGTGCCAATCGGGCCGAGTGTTTGAAAGTTTGAACGATGTCTCTACGATAAAGTCTGGCCGAGCAATAAACGTTAGAATTTTTGCCTTTTTTTTTGCTTTTTGGCATCTAGCGTTGCCACGGTAACACTTTTGACTGAGAAAAGTAATGCCCATCGAGGCACGATTGAGACGCATCCAACGATGTATGCCATGCATGGGTGCACGTTCCGGTCTGGGCATCATTAACAGATGTTTTATTCACATGCTCCCCCATACAAATGCATAGGTTTTTGTTGCCATGGTAACAAGCTCCATAGGATAGAATGGGACAATTAGGCTTCAATATCTCAAAAGCTGTAAACGACAGCGTAATGAGACCTTAGTATGTTGTAGTCCACAGCAACCCGAGTCTTTTAACGTTAAATTAAACTCTCTACGATATTGTGTTGCCGCGCAACAAGCGTCCGAAATTCCGTTAGCATCAAAATGAACAAAGTGGAATACCTCAAAAACCGTAATAGCAAGCTTGACGAGACTAAAATATGTTGCAGTACAAAGCGTCCCGGGTTTGTCAATGTTGTAATGATGTCTGTACGATAAACCGTTGCCTAGCAACAAACGTCCAAAATAAAAGGGATTTTTTTTTTAAATTGAAAGTTAAATATCGCAAAAACCGTAATAACTAGAATGATGAAGTTGTATGGTCCTTTAAAGACTATCGGGCCGAGTGTTTCAAAGTTTGAACGATGTCTCTACGATAAAGTTCGGCCGAGCAATAAGCGTGGGAATTTTTGCCTTTTTTTTTGCTTTTTGGCAACTAGCGTTGCCACGGTAACCCCTATTACTGAGAAAAGTAATACCCATCGAATCACGATGGAGACGCATCCAACGATGTATGCCATGCATGGGTGCACGTTGCGGTTCGGGCCGTATTAACGGACGAAAAAAAGTGCGGAATAAGAATAATAAGAAAAGGGAAACCTTTTCTGTATACCAATATATCGCCTTCATTTTCATGTTTTTCCTCATTTTTTCGGGCGTGTTTTAGTTTTTGGAGATTTTTTTTTTCCACATCAGAGCGGGGTCATGCTGTACACCCGCTGGTGTGACGTGGGACTTTTGCGACTTTAGCTTGTTAGCAAAATGCTAGCAACATTGCCCTTTGGGCCATTCTGGACGATTGCAATATGGTCATGCCATTACTTGGCATGCCCATAATAATAATAATAATAATAATAATAACATATAAAGATATGGGCACAGACGCAGCAGGTCCTGTTGCACAAAGATTTTGCAGGCCTTAATGTTTCCTGTGTTTTATTTTATTCATTATTGTTAAATGTAGTGTTGATGTGTGACAGATGTGTGTAGTTTAGTGTTGATGTGTGTGTGACAGACGTGTGTATGGGGCGTTAATGAAAATACGGGAAAAATCGCGTCCCGTATTAGTTCAATACGGGACGCAACATTTTTTTCTCAAATAAAGGACAATTCCGTATTTTACGGGACGGGTGGCAACCCTATCCTCGCGGTGCCTCCCACCAATGGAAGAAGTAGCACTGCTCTACAGTCACATTTACAGTCAGCTGCAGGTATAGAATAGAATAATGTTGACATGCTTATTTCTGCATAGCCTACTCCTATCCTATCCACCCTTGGTTTGGTTGACAAAAAAAAAACTTCCAATATCGTGAATATTTAAGTAATTGCGCTAAAGCTTCAGTTGCAACCGCTGTCTTATCAAAGAAATCATTACGGGTTCATTCGTGGTCCAGAACAGACCATAGACATGAGTACGCACTGGCCTCTGTGAAGACCCGGTTAAGATTATCCAACCTTGAAAATTTCATGTAAAAATTGGCTTCAGATATCCATCCTGAGTGGAGATCTGCACCAGCCCAGATGTGGAGGCATGCCTGCACATACATTAACGCTTCTCCATTGTTTTGTGATGCAGCTCCCCCAGCTGCCTTTTCCCACCACCAGAATGACCCACTCAGGAGCCCCCCATCGTGGAGTCCACACGTGGACCGTCCACAGGGACACGAGACCCTGGCCCTGCCCCTTCTCCACCTTTCCCCGACCCTGAACTTAACCTGGGGCTTGCTGATTGGGCCGGAGCTTCGGGAGCTGCATGCTGGCCTGCGGTCCCCACCCCCGGTCATCCCGCTGCTGCTTCCACCTGCCTGTGGTCCCCACCCCCGGTCATCCCTCTGCTGCTTCCACCTGCCTGCGGTCCCCACCCCCGGTCATCCCTCTGCTGCTTCCACCTGCCTGCGGTCCCCACCCCCGGTCATCCCGTAGCTGCTTCCACCTGCCTGCGGTCCCCACCCCCGGTCATCCCGTAGCTGCTTCCACCTGCCTGCTGTCCCCACCCCCGGTCATCCCGTTGCTGCTTCCACCTGCCTGCTGTCCCCACCCCCGGTCATCCCGTTGCTGCTTCCACCTGCCTGCTGTGCTGTTGACGTCCCCGACTCCCCCAGTCTGGCCCTCGGCAGGAGGGTCCCCCCTTATGAGCCTGGTCCAGGTCCTGGTCCTGGTCCAGGTCCAGGTCCAGGTTTCTTCCCTCCTAAAGGGGAGTTTTTCGAGGAGAGCGTTGTACCGGTGGTGACCAATTGGGGGCAGTAAGCAGAGCCAGAAAAGTAATAAAATATTTGGTAGTAGTTTAATAAACCAGCTGGTGGAATAAAGATAAATAAATAAGACAGCAACACAGATGGAGAGGAGATCACTGCTCTGCTTTTCTTGTGATGTCGGTTTGTCGGGCCGTTCAACCAGAGCTGCCGGGAGACTGGAGCTCGTTCGTCCAGCCGATGCAGCAACTGATGAGAAACAGCGGCGATATTTCTGCATGTCCTCGGTTTCGTTTGAGGACTTGTTACATGGGATTGTCCCGCTGATTCAGCTCCAAACCAGACAGACGGCAGCATAGAGCAGGCTGTCATCCTTCTACCTGACGGGACGAGCTGCAGCAGCCAGGTGGAGCAGCACGCGCATGTGGTCAGATTAATTTACCGAAATATCTGGAGCAAAGTTGGTGTCAGTGGAGCGTTGACTGAAGAACCTCTGAGTGCAGCTCAAACATTTGATCGGTGGGCAAAACACCCCACCAGTCCAACAGCACCACCGCTGTGTTTGACCTGCATCTTCCCACGAGCACGGACACAACGAGCATGAGTCTGTCTGCACCATAGACATATAAACGTAGACGCCCCATCGGGTGTTCTTGCCCGCTGCTGCGATACGTCAACGTCGCCACCATATTGGATGTGGCAAGACTGCGCTGTAAACTAATACAAGTAAATGGACTTATTTTCATAAAGCGCCTTTCTACAAAGAAATTTACGTTGTACGTCTCATTTATTCATTCACACACACACACACACACACACACTAATATACTTGGGAAACAGTTAGGCACCAAATATAATATATTTAATTTTCTCAGATGGCAAAAATAAGAACTTTATTGATCCCACATAGGAGTAATTCATGTTATATCAGCTATAGAGAACAAGGTAGTGCAGAAAAACAATATATATCCCCCCTCACAAAAATAAGAAAAATAGAGAAACATATTTTCTTGTCAACAAAACAAAAAGAAAATTCAAATAACATATTTGAACCATTTTTCAGACAATAAAATAACTGAAAAAATCTGAATTTTTTTTTTTTTTTTTGGTTGTTTTTTTTGTTGCAATATTGTTTTTCAGCACCACCTTGTTCTCTATAGCTGATAGAAAATGAATTACTCCTATGTGGGATCAATAAAGTTCTTATTTTTGCCATCTGAGAAAATTAAATATATTATATTTGGTGCCTAACTGTTTCCCAAGTATATTAGTGTTAGGCTCGAGGGAAGGAGGGCGGACCCAAATGCAGGACAACACGAGCAAGGTTCAGGTATAATAAAGTTTATTTAACCTCGGTCCTCCTGACACCGCAGCAGAACCTCTGGTCCTCCTGACTCCGCAGCAGAACCGTGGTCTGTGTATCCCTGGCACCCGCTCACGTCAAACTTACCGAAGCATTTCCAACGCAGCAGGCCCAGTATTTGGGCCTCTGCCGGTAAGTTTTGATACAACTTTTACTTCTCCCGTGTACACCGCAACTGTCTGTGTCTTCTCTCCGCTGTGGGCTCCTCTTGGAGCCCTCGCGAGTAAGTTTTGCTCTGAACCACCGGCTAAAGCAACTAGCTAGCTGCTCGCTACTCTGCCATTACTCGTTACTGGTCACCGCTGTTTTCCGTCCTCAGCCACCACCATCTCCACCTCAACAAGCTTACCTGCTGGATGTAGCATGCTGTGGCTAATCCTGTGGATATTCCTGGGGTTCTCGTTGCTCCTCTACACCCGGACCCTCGGCTCCTCGACGCTAGCTCTCGTTAGCTTCCAGCTACCGCGCTCCACCGGGACCATGCCGCCGCTCCACTCCGCCGCGGCCCACCACCCGCGTCCGACGCCTGGTCCACTCTGGCAAAACCATCCTCCACACAGCCGCTCAGGACGCATGTTTTCATACAACTTCACGTCGCCAAACTCCATTCCTTCCTTCTGGTCCTCCTGCCGTCCCGCAACTTCGTTACGTCATCACAACAAACAGAATCTGTCCAATCTCCGTCCACTTCCTCAGTCCTCTCAGCCAATCACAAAGCAACACCACCTGAAACTGGCTCTGTTCAACACCCGCTCACTCAACAACAAAAGCCTGCTGCTGAATGAATTTATAACGGACAATAATCTGGATTTCCTCTGTCTAACAGAAACCTGGCACAAACCCCTGGACTATTTCTCACTAAATCAGGCCACTCCCCCCAACTTCACCTACATGGAACAAGCTCGTGCTGAGGGGCGGGGGGGCGGTGTTGCAGCAATATACAGAAAGGACATTAAAGCAACCTCCATCCCCATTCCTGTCATTCCGTCATTTGAACACACTGCCTTCAAACTACCTGGCCCCACTCCTCTTGTCACCGCCGTCATTTATCGCTCCCCCAAACCAAACCCCTCCTTTCTCTCGGATCTCTCGGATTTTCTGACCCAGCTCTGCTCCATCTCTCCCTCTGTTCTCCTCCTGGGTGACTTCAACTTCCACATCAACGATGCAAACTGTAAACCTGCTGCTGAATTCCTGGACCTGCTACACTGCCTCAACTTCACTCAACACGTCGACTTCCCCACTCACGCCCGCGGCCACACCCTCGATCTCGTCTGCTCCACCGGCCTCACCATAAATCAGCTCTCCAGCCTCAACCTCCACGTGTCTGATCACCTGGCAATCACCATGGACATCAACATCCCCATCCCCACTCCCAAAGAAGCACGCAAAATATCCTTCCGCAACATCAGATCCATCTCCCCCTCTGCCCTCTCAGCCTCTCTTGCCACTCAGATGTCTGCCTCCCCTCCCCCGTCACCCGACAACCCCTCGGACCTCGTGGATTACTACAATCATACACTCTCCTCCTGTCTTGATCAACTGGCTCCCATCAAAACCAAAACAGTCTCTTTCGCACGCTCAGCACCCTGGTACACCCCTGAACTCCGCAAACTGAAATCCCGTAAACGTCAACTCGAGCGACTCTGCAAGAAATCTGGATTAACTGTTCATCAACTCGCCTACACTGATCATCTCCACCAATACAAGGATGCCCTCAACTCAGCTCGCTCCACCTACTTCTCCAACATCATCCATTCCGACTCCTCCAACCCAAAGGCTCTCTTCTCCACAATCAACAAACTTCTCAAACCCAGTGACAACATCTCCAACTCCTTCACAGTCTCTAAGTGCAACGACTTCCTCTCATTTTTTCAATCCAAAATCCAGACCATCTACAGTAACCTGACCACCTCCTCCACCCCCTCCACCTCCCCACCTGTTTCCCCCCCCTCCACCTCTCAGCCCCTGTCTCACTTCTCTCCCATATCTTCAGCGTCTCTTTCTACAGTCATGATGGGCATGAAAACCTCTTCCTGTGCTCTGGACCCCATCCCATCCACATTTATAAAAAACTGTCTCCCAGCCATCTCCCCACTCATCATCAACATCGTCAACTCCTCCTTCAGCTCTGGATCAGTCCCGGACACCCTCAAACTGGCAGCTGTCACCCCCATCCTCAAAAAACCTGGACTCAACCCTGACACCATGAACAACTTCCGGCCCATTTCCAACCTCCCTTTCCTGTCAAAAATTCTGGAACGTGCCGTCGCCACTCAGCTCAAGACCCACCTCACCTCCAATGATCTGTTTGAAACATTTCAATCTGGTTTCCGCTCACGTCACAGCACAGAAACAGCCCTCATCAAAGTCACCAATGACCTCCTTCTCTCCTCCGACTCCGGCAACCTCAGCATTCTCCTTCTCCTGGACCTCACAGCAGCCTTCGACACCATCAGTCACACCATCCTCCTTTCCCGCCTGGAATCATCTCTCTACATCACCGGATCCGCCCTCTCCTGGTTAAAATCCTATCTCACCAACAGACATCAATTCATCAGCATCAACAACTGCTCCTCCTCCACTGCCCCTCTGTCACAAGGCGTCCCCCAGGGTTCGGTGCTTGGTCCTCTACTCTTCATCCTCTACATGCTCCCCCTTGGCAACATCATCCGCCGCCACCACCTCCACTTCCACTGCTACGCCGACGACGTCCAACTGTACATCTCCACCAAATCCCTCACCTCTGCAACCCACTCTACCCTGACCAACTGCCTCGCTGAAATCAAATCATGGATGCACTCGAACTTCCTCCAACTCAACTACAACAAATCGGACATGCTCATCATTGGCCCAAAATCCCTCACCAAAACCGCTCACAACTTCACCCTCACCATGGACAACTCCATTCTGTCTCCCTCCACTCACATCCGCAACCTCGGAGTTATCCTGGACAACAACCTCTCCTTCCAAAACCATGTCAACCACATCACAAGGACTGCTTTCTTCCACCTCAAAAATATTGCCCGTCTCCGTCGATCACTCTCCTTCTCTACCGTTGAAACCTTGATCCACGCCTTCATCACCTCAAGACTCGACTACTGCAACAGCATCCTCTACGGTTCAACTTCCAAGGTCCTCAATAAACTCCAATACATTCAAAACTCTGCCGCCCGCCTGCTCACCCACACCCGCTCCAGAGACCACATCACCCCAGTCCTCCAGAAGCTCCACTGGCTCCCCATCCCTCAACGGATCCACTTCAAAATCCTTCTCCTCACCCACAAAGCCCTCCACAACCAGGCCCCCTGCTACCTCACCGACCTGCTCCACCGCTACACTCCCTCCCGCAGCCTCCGCTCCTCTGACGCCAACCTCCTGTCCCTTCCTGTCAGAACCAAGCACCGGACCTGGGGCGACAGGGCCTTCTCCATCGCTGCACCCACCCTCTGGAACTCCCTCCCCAAAAACATCCGTGACTGTACAGACCTCCCAGCATTCAAATCCCATCTCAAAACCCACCTTTACAGAACTGCTTTTAATGTGTGATTAATGTCCTGTCTCATGTTGTGTCCTTATGTACTGTCCTGTGTAATTGTAAATTGTATTATGTGTTTTGTTTTAATGTAAAGCGTCTTTGAGTGCCCTGAAAAGCGCTATATAAATAAAATGTATTATTATTATTATTATTATTAACAAAAGGCGCTCCACAGGAGGGAAGGAATGCAAACACAAAATCACAGACCGAAAAACCGCGGCTGGAAAGTCCAACTAAAAGCGCAGACCGGAGGGAAGCTCACGGCTGGAAGATCCAAACAAAAAGGCGCAGACCGGAGGGAAACTCACGACTGGAAGATCCAAACAAAAGGCGCAGACTGGAGGGAAACTCACGGCTGGAAAATCCAAACAAAAGGCGCAGACCGGAGGGAAACTCACGGCTGGAAAATCCAAACAAAAGGCGCAGACCGGAGGGAAACACACGGCTGGAAAAAGTAATCCCAAGGACCCAGGAAGGGAAGGCCCACGAACAGGAGACCATGGAAGACCAGGAAAACGGGCAGCATACAGGGCTCTAAGCTGGAGAAAATAATCCGACGCCACAGCTTGTGGGAGGCAAGCTTAAGAGCAGACTGGGTGACGAGACTGAGTGGTGCTGTATGAAAATAAGTCAATTTACTTGTATTAGTTTACAGCGCAGTCTTGAACATCCAATATGGCGGCGACGTTGACGTATCGCAGCAGCTCCATGGGAGGAGGAGGATACATGTCTATGGTCTGCACCAGGACTGTGTTGATCTGCCACCGCTGTTCTGACCCGCATGTTTGTCTCTGTGCAGCAGTGATGTCATCATAACTGTGAGGATAACAGCTGCTCAGCCTCCTCAGAACAGACCCAAGTTTCCGAGCTCCGAGTCTGGTCACTGTGGTCAGCTGGTGCTCGGACCAGGACCAGGACCACTCGTGGCCGGAGCCAGAACTGCAGGTCGCTACGCGTTCCCTGTCTTTTGGAGAACATGCATGTCGACGCGTGAAACGAGCGCAGGATCCGCGTGGCAGCCATGATGCATACGCATTCTGAACAGCAAGTATATTCACCCCCTTAGTATTATGAAGTCTTTGTGAGTCTTGTGAGATGTAAAAACAGGCACTCTGATTTCAATAATTTACCATAAACTTTAATCTGTCTTTGTTCTAAGTCAGAAAATAATGTAATTGTAATTGTGTGTGTGATGGTAGCACACATGCAATCGTCATTATTGAACATATTCATTAAACATTCAAAATGTTGGGGAACAAAAAGTGAGTCCTCACGGACATGTTTCTGAAACATTTGAGTCAGTAGGATGAGTAAATGAGTTTAGAGGTTGGTTAATAAAAGACAAACACTTTATGCTTGTTGATAGGAAGCAGCTGCTGATATGAACCGTCGTCTCTTAAGATGTGCGTTTTCAGACATCCATCTGTGCACAATAAGACCAACTGTCCGGTGGAGGCGGTTTAGTTGTGGGAACCCAGTCTGGATCACTTCAAAGACACAATGCCGAATCCTGTGTGAGGTGAAGTCGAGACCACGAGGAAGATTTAAAGGCTTGAAGAGGTCACTGGAACTGGAAACATGAGTCCACCCTACGTCCAACACTGGAGAGGGAAGATGTCTGAAGCCGTTTGCCGCGGAGCATCACTGCCTGCGCAGCACGTGGAGGATGGAGGACAGGAGGAAGTGCTGCAGCGGGACAATGATCCTGAACATGAAGCTAAACCCGCCACAGGTCCAGAGATGCTGCGGAGAGCCGTTTCCACCCAACACTCCACCATGTCTGAGCTGCTCTGGAGCCAGGAATGATCCGAGATTCCTCTTAGTTTCAACGCTACAGTGGTGAGAAGAACTGTTGAAAAAAATGACATGTTCTCATGCTATTAGCTGTGACACCACAATAAGTAAAACCTTTCAGCAGCACCGCCACACCAGAGAGCAGATATAAAATTGCATTTGATAACACAGTTACAGGGGAAATGAGGCCTCTGCCAGCAGGAGGGCTGGGAATTGAACTCTTTCTCTTTTTCTTTCCCTCCCTCTTCCTTGTTCAAGTTCACACTTGGGTCCATCTGGTGGCAGGTGGTTCAGAGCAGCTGAATAGGCAGCAGTCCAGACTCTCCTCCTTGCCCATCACACATGGCTAACTTATCAGAACAGACACAATGAAAGCAGCAGTGACACTCAGCGAGCCTGTAATCTCCGTCAGGGATGAGACTTTCAGTCACAGACGCTTTCAGAACATTTGTCGACATTTCTTCCTCCTGCCCCCCCCCCCCCCTTCCTCCCGGTATTGTCTGTCTGTCTGTATATGTGTGGGTGCCTCTCACAGGCGGGGTGGGCCGGCAGGAGTCACGGTTGGCCGGCCCGCCTAGATCCATCAAGGGGAACAAAGCAAGGGGAGAAGGAGCAGTGCCAAGACCGCCAAAATCAAAGACCAGGTTTGGGATTGGGATTCGCTCCACAGGGCTGGACCCACTTTAGTGGTGCGGAGGGTCTCAGGGAGCCTGGGGGCCAAGGAGGAGGTGGAGAGGGAGAGTTGAAAACAATTATCCAATCCAACACGGTGTCTGGGGGCCAGGCCGGTTTTAGAGAAGTTGCGTCTCCCTTCATCTGTCCCTTTTGAAGTCTGCTTGCTTTTGTCCTTTACATAACTTGATCTGATTTTTGAAAGGCTAAGTTGTATGCATTTTGTGAGCGGGGGGGTAAAGGGAGGAAGTAAGAACAAGCCACCACCCAGAATCCCCAGGGGAGCTGACAGGAAGGTCAACACGATTGGCCACAGGGGGAAATGGGGGACACAAGCAAAGCCAAAGGCGTACGATAAGTGTCTTTGAATTATTGCAGCTCTGTGCAAATTTGTTGACAATAGTCGAGTGGTCAGGGGGCTGAAATCCCTTTGCAAACACAGGCCTCGGATGCTTTGGTGGTCTTCATCTTGCTGTCAGCACCCCGACGGAAGAGACAGCAGTGAACAGTGTGGAGAACATCAAAGGAGCTCCGAGTTGGCGGATTCACATGACCTCCACTTTTGGTAATTTCATTACTCATTTGAGAGTTCTTCCATGAATCATTTACCACATTCATCCGGCCTGCACAACGACGGTAACTGGAATTAAGCATGGTTACTGGAATTAAGCATGGTTACTGGAATTAAGCATGGTTACTGGAATTAAGCATGGTTACTGGACGACATTGGAAGGAGACTTTTACTTTTCAATTCAATTCAATTTTATTTATACAGCGTCTATTGCTAAGTTGTCTCTGGGATCTTTCCAGAGACCAGAACATGACCCCCGAGCAATTTTTACATAAACATGACATAAACAGTGGCAGGTACAAAACTCCCCTAGTGGAAGTACTTGAAGACAACAGTGATGTGGTGTTTGGTTAAATTAAGATGCAAGTCTGACTGAAGCCCAGCCAACATTGTGTGTGTGGGGGGGCTGACATGTAAATGGTCTCAAAAATGAGGCTCCGCGTGTGGATGCCCAGGGGGGTACCAGGGGCGTCCCAGAAGGGTCCCAGGGGGGTTCCAGGGGGTTCCAGGGGGGTCCCAGGGGCTCCGTGTGGGGCACGTGATCTGCTTGAGATGGTTTTTCTCAGGTACACGAGTGATGCCTGGGTGTGTCCGGGCCGTTTGCCTGTTCATGGCCAGCGCCGGCTGGGATAGGCCGGGAGAGATTCCCCGATGTTGGTGTGGCGCATGAGGGTGAGCCGCATGGCCAAGATCAGCTGTCTTCTGGACAGCTGCTGGGTCTCCTCCCAGATTTTGATACACTTGGCTGCAGCTTGCATTGTCAGTCCAGATGAACCGGCCGGCCCCCCACCAAAGAAAACAGCTACCCCACACAATGCTGCCACTCTTAGCCCTTTTCCACCAGACCGGTTCCAGGGCTGGTTCCGGGCCAGTGCTGGTGCTGGTTGACAACTTGTTCAACTTGCGAACCAGCTGAGAACCCGCTTGCTTTTTCATAACTCGGGCTGCTCTTGGTGGGTTGCTAGGTCCATTTTCTTTGATACTTTGACACATCTGGTCCAGGGCTGTCAAATTAGCGCGTTAAATGGGATTAATTAATTACAAGCATATTTAGCGTGTTATGTGTTTTAATTGCTTAATCTATTTTTTAATCTCTAATTTTACTTGTTATGTTTGCAGGTTGCCTTTATTTTAAAATCTGTGTTTGTGCTTAAGTTTTTAGGAGTGGAAAACAATGGTCAGTCCCACCTTGAAGTGGACACTGATTGGTTGTCCCGGTGTTTGGGCGTGGTTAGTTATGCTGGTAGGCTCCCGTTGTAGCTGGACGGGCAGGGGGGGTGTGAGTAGTGGAGAAGAGAGGGGAAAATGGTGTGAAAGTTGTCGGTCCAGTGAACGGGTAATTTATATTTCTAAAACGCCCCGACGGCACCATTGATAAAGGTAGAGTGATATGTCTTTGTGGAAAGGAATTTGCTTACCCCGAAGCAGCTCAAGTTAAGCTACCACATAAACGCCGAGCACCTGGTCACGAGCACAGCCGCAGCTAACCGTTAGCAGCAAAGATGTTGCCACAGCAACGATGTTGCCTCAGCAACGATGTTGCCACAGCAACGATGTTGCCTCAGCAACGATGTTGCCACAGCAACGATGTTGCCTCAGCAACGATGTTGCCACAGCAACGATGTTGCCTCAGCAACGATGTTGCCACAGCAACGATGTTGCCTCAGCAACGATGTTGCCACAGCAACGATGTTGCCTCTGCAACGATGTTGCCTCAGCAACGATGTTGCCACAGCAACGATGTTACCTCAGCAACGATGTTGCCACAGCAACGATGTTGCCACAGCAACAATGTTGCCTCAGCAACGATGTTGCTACAGCAATGATGTTGCCTCAGTAATGATGTTGCCACAGCAAGGATGTTGCCACAGCAAGGATGTTGCCACAGCAAGGATGTTGCCTCAGCAACGATGTTGCCACAGCAACGATATTGCCTCAGCAACGATGTTGCCACAGCAACGATGTTGCCTCAGCAACGATGTTGTCTCAGCAATGATGTTGACTCAGCAACGATGTTGCTACAGCAACAATGTTGCCTCAGCAAAGATGTTGCCACAGCAACGATGTTGCCACAGCAACGCTCTTCCTCAAACTAAACTAGAGGAGCGCAGCAGGCGCATGTCTGCGACTGAGAGGCTGGGGGATGTTATTGCCAAGTGGATGTAAACAGCTAGGACTAAATCTGTTCAAGTCTGTTAAAGAAATAAATAAATGACTTTATAAAGCCACTTTTGTTTTGTTATATATCAATGTTTTGATCTGCCACAATAATGTAATTAATTTAAAGGAAAACACCTCAAGTTGAGGGCTTTTCTCAGCATTTTTTAGGTGAGATTAAAAAAGAGATTAATTAGATTAATTAACTACAGATCTTAATTAATTAATCTCTCAATTTTATTAATCGCTTGTGAGCTGGTGAGGACCCCGGACAGGTCCGTACCCAGACCGTCTTCGTGCTCAGGCGTGTCTTTGTCTGCTGTGCAGGACGTGATCTTACATAACTGAAAGATCCACGGCTGCACCTGGATGTCCCTGGAAAGGAATTGGTCTACAGCCAACATGTGTTGCTCTAAAGTCTCTTTTTCTGCATGAATGCTGCCGCCATGAGAGCTTGAATGAGCTTCATCAAGAACTCAGAGACAAGCCCCGACCGTCACAGAGTCTGGACGAGCCTTTGTGTCGTTGGTCCGGAGCACATGTGCCTAATTATTCCAAAAAGGATCTGGAATATTGATTCATTGGACCACAAACGTGTTTTGCACTGCGGGACAGTTCCTCCCACATGGACCAGGTTTACTCAGAGCTTTTACTGAAGCTAGCTTGGCTGTTCATGTCATTACATCAGCTCATGCATAGACGGATTACCGCATGGGCAAAGTGGGCGTGTGCCCAGGGCCCTGGAGCCAATGGGGGCCCTCGGCTTTCAAACATTTTTTTTTTTTTAATGTCTAAATTAAAATAAATTTACAAGCTCATAGGGCCCAATGATAGGGCCCCGTTTTGTGTGATACGTTCATATATAATCGTAAATTGTAGGCTATAATTAGGATAAAATGTGCATTGTGCGGTCAGTGTAGGCTAATTCTTACTTTACAACTGTCCTGAACGCATCAGTGCCGTGAGCCAACGCTGATTGGATGTAAAGCCTGATTTATGGTTCCGCGTTAAATCGACGCAGAGCCTCCGGCGTAGGGTACGCGGCAACGCGCTGCGTTGGTGTAACGCGGAACCATAAATCAGCCTTAACAGTTAGAGCCAATTTGCCGACTCTGCAAATTTGCGGCCATGAAGGACATGAGCGCTAAACTTTAAAAGAGGACTAAGCATGTTCAAAGTTTTATGGAAGAGTCAACTACCATTGGTGAGTCAGTGTAACCTTCATAAATAATTTATTTATCAGAATGTTGTGGTAGCTTTGACCAGCTGCCTATTTGAATGAGCTTTGTGTTGTTGTCAACTAGACTAGAGTCTATTCTCTGTTATAGAGCTCAGAAATGATGTTATAGACCGCTGTGTCTATATCTATCTAAGTAGATTGTGTAATGTTTTTTATTTTTTATTTAAGCTGTATCAAAGATGGAACTGAGTCAGTCCGTGACTATCTGAGTTTTCAGCGCGTGTGATTGGCAGCTGTCAGGCCTATGTGTGCGTGCGTGCGTGCGCTTCTGAACAAGTTTGTGACTTTACTCTGCTTTCTGCAGCATAGGCCTATAGGCTTAGCTCAATAAAAGTGAGAATAAATGTAGTTTGATGGGTAGGATGAGGTGTTGTTGAACAAAATGACTATCATAAGGGCCCATGGAGAATGCTCCGCCCCCTCTGTACTGAGACAACCGGCGCTCTGCCACTCCGCCATCCACAATCACACGGTGTGATTGTGGATTCTCTGCGCCATTGTGTGACCAAACTGAGTGCTTGGGGAGGGCATGCACTGTGCACGTAGGATATTATTGTAGGTAGGGGCCCATAGCGAGTTTGTGTCCAGGGCCCGTGGTCATGATAATCCGACCTTGAGCTCATGACTGTGAATAACACCTGTATCAACCTTTCTTGGACCGTGATGCAAACATGGATTTAGTGAACAAATGAATAAAGGAAGAGAACCTGACAATAAATTGCTGTTTATAAAGTAAGAGTAAATAAGAAAAGTGCAGCTGTTTTTAATGCATTTGTCAGATTATCACAATGTTTTGGGCTCGTTATCGTCCAGAAGGCTTAAAATCTTATTTTCACTGTGATGTTTTGGTGTGAGTCCTTGTCAGACAGTTACAGAGCAGAGCTGGAAACAGCTGGAAACAGCTGGAAACAGCTGTTGCATCTCAGCAAGAAGGTTCCTGATTTGACTTTTCTGTTTGTGGCCCTGGAGAGAGCTGGGAGAGGCTCCATAGATGATGGCTGGATACTTGTCTCATAAACCTAGGTTCTATTCTTAGCTGAATGCAAACCACATATCAAGTGTTAAGAGTCAGGAACTGAATCTTAACAAAAAATGTGTTTGTAAAGATTGCTTCTGTTGTCGAATTCAATGAGACATTGTAGTGTGCATTTAACTCATATGTGCTTCTTTATATCATTATTATTTATGCCTTTTGGTGCTTTTACATCGCTATCATGCCAGAGTGTTTAGTCGGATCCATGGATTGAGTTTTTCTCATTTGTTACTCAAAGGCCGTGTTTGGAGCTCATGACGCAGACCTGAGTCAGAGATGTACAAGGTGTTATTTTTTTTCTCCTGGCTGCAAGCCTTCGGCCGCGTCTGGGAAGTGAGATGAAGGGGAAGCAGAGACTTTTCATCAACTTGAGCTTTAATGACTTCCTCGAGGTGCTTTTTGACTGCCCTCCTGAGAGCCAGCAGGAGCAGGAGCTTTCTCCTCCGCCCTGGCCTCGTGCCAGGGTGACAATCAATGTCTCTGTGTCTCTTCGCAGGGGGATTACTTCCAAGGTCTCCCCTTTTTATTGGAGGAAATGGTATTTGGAAGCTCAAACAGGATGTCCTGCTGGCTTGCCTGGACTCTGAACCGCCCCCTCGCGCCCCCTCTGGCTCCATTCTTCATCCTCGCCCCCCCTCTTCTCCTTCAGCTCCTTTCTCATAGAGGACAATAACTTCAATTAATCTGTTGCAACAACTTTCATCTTTCTCTTCCTTGGTTGGAGGGAGAGTTTAAAATAACAATTAAACTTTCCTGAACTGAAATCTTCGGGCCGCTGGAGACGGTGACGATGGTAGCCCTGGATAGCTTTTAAACTATCCAGTTGTGTGCGAGAGTTACCCCCTCCCCCAATTATGTTTTTTTTTTTTTTTTTACCTTGTCTGCACACATATTAATGGTTGATACCATGCCGGTAAAAACCTGAGGCGTGCATATGTGCATTATTATATATATAATATATATATATATATATATATATATATATATATATATATATATATATATATATATGCATACATACACATACACATACATACATATACACATACAAACCCAGTGATTTTGTTTTTGTTTTTTGGGGGGGGGGGAATGACATCCACTGCCAATCCAGGAAGCAGGAACACATGGAGGCCTCACGTCAAGCACTGGAAATCTGCAACAAAAACCACAACCGAAACACAAAACCGACACGGAGCCGGCCAAAACACGAGCAGCGATCGTCCCAAATCGCGAGATTCGAACACGGTCTGAGCTAAGCTACCGCTAACTAACTCCAAAAACTACAGAGCAAGCATGCAGGTGAACAAGCCAGTGTATATATCTATGTGTGTGTATGCGTGTATGTATATGACTATGTGTGTGTGTGTGTGTGTGTGTGTGTGTATGTATTTGTATACGTGCGTGTATATGTACATGTCTGTGTGGCTATTTTTGTGTGTATGTGTGTATGTATTTGTGTGTGTGTGTATGTGTCATGTTCTGGGTATGGGTCTCTGGAAAGCGTCTAGAGACAACTCTGTTGTATTAGACGCTATATAAATAAAATTGAATTGAATTGAATGTATATGTTTGTGTGGCTGTGTATGTGTGTGTGTGGGTATGTGTGTGTGTATATGAATATGACTTAAGTGGCTGTATGTGTGTGTGTACACGTGTATATGTATGTGTGGCTAGGTGTGTGTGTGTGTATGTGTAGCTATGTGTGCGTATGTGTACATGTATGAATACATACATATATATGTGTATGTGTGCTTGAGTGAGTGTGTGAGTATATGTCTATGTGGCTATGTGTATGTGTGTGGGTATGGGAGTGGGTATGGGAGTGTGTGTGTGTGTGTGTGTGTAAAAATCCCACCGCCAGCGGGCATCGCGACCCACCTATCCCAGGCCGGCGAGGGAACGCGGGTGATGTGGGCCCCCGTCCCGACCCTGGTGTTGAGTGCATGTGATTAATGCCATAAAAACAGGGAGGGGGAGGTCAGG
Organism: Cololabis saira; assembly: GCF_033807715.1. NCBI lineage: Eukaryota > Metazoa > Chordata > Actinopteri > Beloniformes > Belonidae > Cololabis > Cololabis saira. The sequence continues at coordinate 40,185,424 of NC_084606.1, forward strand.
GTATCAAGTTGACAATGATCCCCCCCCTCCCGAACTAGGTGTCCTTGTTAAATGTATTTATTATATGTTGAATGTGCAGTGTCTACATTGCTGTTAAAACCATGAGGCGGGGAGTGCCGGGCCACGCCGGACAATGCCCCCCACGACCTGGAACCCCCGCCCCATCGCCTATGTGCGTATGAATCGTGTAGGGGGGGAAGGAGGGGAGCAGAGGCCGAAGCCAAGAGGCAGGACCAGCAGAGCCGGTCCTGAAAGGACGCCCACGCTCCCCCACCGGCCATCCAGTTGACGGGGGCCGGCCCTCCGAGCCGGGCCAGGGCCCCACCGTACCTCCACGGGCGCCGCCGGAGCCCCCAGACTGAGGGGGAAACGGTCCAACATCCCCCCATTCATACTGACAACATAAGACATAGACACCTGAGAATGGTTCCACCCCGCCGCCGCGGGTGAGGAGTTTGGTCACCCGGCAGGAGCTCGGAGTCGAGCCGCTGCTCCTTCACATTGAGAGGAGTCAGCTGAGGTGGCTTGGGCATCTGTACCGGTGTTCCAGGCATGTCCCTCCTCCCTAGGGAGGTGTTCCAGGCATGTCCCTCCGGGAGGAGACCCCGGGGAAGACCCAGGACACGCTGGAGAGACTATGTCTCTTGGCTGGCCGGGGAACGCCTCGGACTCCCCTGGAAGAGCTGGAGGAAGAACTGGAGGAAGAGATGGAGGAAGAACTGGAGGAAGAGCTGGAAGAAGAGATGGAGGAAGAGATGGAGGAAGAGATGGAGGAAGTGTCTGGGGTGAAGGAAGTCTGGGCATCCCTGCCAAGGCTGCTGCCCCCGCGACCCGGGAACGGATAAGCGGAAGAAGATGAGTGAGTGAGTGAGTGAGTGAGTGAGTGAAGAGGGTTTTCAGCATTTTTTGCAAATGTAACCCCAATACGGTATATAAAGCAAAGAAATATAGACAATTTAGGCAATTATAACTGAAAACTTTAATGTTTTCATACCTTTAAACATATTTAAAGGCAAAAACATGGCACCAGTTATTCTCATGTCCAACAAAACATTCCTTTTTTGGGCATAAACAAAAAAAATACCAAAAGGTGTAATGATGAAAAAAAAAATCGATCTTTTGAAAAAATGAATCAATTTTTAGATTTAGAATCGGAAAATCAACCCCGGGCTCATCGCCCGGCTGACCGTACGGAAGAGGTGGGGTGGGGGGCTCATCGCCCGGCTGACGGTATGGAAGCTGTGGGGCGGGGGGCTCATTGCACGGCTGACGGTATGGAAGCGGTGGGGCGGGGGCATCGCAGGCTCTCGGGACATGGATGGTTGACTGTCTGGTTCTTTGAGGCCTCCGTCCGGCAGACCCCATCATTGCACTGGATCAAATCTATTTTAAACTGTATAAAAAATTGGAAAAAATAAGGTGCACATTGAATGGGACAAATTTTACACTACATGGGCCCCTTTTCTCTCATATATTAAGAGGCTTGATTTCCCTGCGGTTCCAGAGTAATGTTATTTCTCCTAGTTGTATGTGGGTGTTTTTATACTAATGTATATATGTTTGTGTATGTATGTTTTACTTGCTTTCACCCTGCTGGATGGATGTGAAGATAAGACACAGTCTAGTTAGAAACATGAGGTGCATCTATATGGAGAATAGTCTGGAGGATTTACTGTATTATCTGCTCGATCTGTAACTCAGTCAAGGCGTTCTGTTATGTTGTTTTCTGTGCGCGTTTTTTTGTTTTAGGACTATCTTTGTTAATGTACTTTACCTAGGCATTATAATTCATAAGTGCATTTATACTGTTAATGTTTGTCGTGCCAAAAATTCAATTAAAAAATAAAATAAAGCCCAGTCACGCTGGCGATGTAGCGCCCTGCACAATGAAACAAGACTGCTCACGCACGAGTCGTTCATCTGTACACCTTACAGAGTATTTATTGAATTTTTCTCAAAGTACAAAAGAGCCCCTAAGACAGAGCTCAGGGTAGAAAACCCCCAGCAGGGTTTGTGAAGGGCCTCCATCTTCAAACACCATTTATACAAATCTAAGAGAGGCCCTCCTTGGAAAATTAATGCTGCGCGGATTCCACAACTCCACAACTCCACAACTCCCAAAATAAATAAAAACAAGTCAATTCTGTTTTTATATCCAGAACAGCAGCAGCCCCTCCCGTACCCCAAAAACCTCCTCACAGCGTCGCAAAGGCTCCTGGGAGTTTCCTCTCCCTCCAGGGCTGAGACGTGTCCTCTGATAACCAGCAGCGTTTGTTTCTGATCAAACTGCAGAGGATCATGGGTAGTCTCCTACAGCAACATGCTGAGCGTTCAGCAGGAAGTGAGGTCACAGTCGCTCCTCTCCGGCCCCACGAGGCCGCTCAGCTCACACATTTTTACAGATTTGTACTCAATCATCATGTTACAGAGACAGACGTTTAAAACAGAAACCTGCCAGACTCCTGTCTTCGTGGTGAGGGGGTAGAGTCGTAGTTCGTCGTGTCATTTTACACACAGTGGTGTTCATTTGTCTCAAAAACAAACTTAAGGAGTTTCCTTTTAAGAAGGGAGCTGCATGTTTCTGCTGATCCGTCTCCCTCTTTTACTCTTTTACTGACAGCAGCTTGCAGTGGGATTCCTGCAAAGAGCCGATGCGTCTGCTCAAGTCAGCTCTCGCTGCCGCTTCTGCTTTTATTTAATGTGAAATTGCACATTTAATTACAGCATTCATTGGGAGACCCCCCCCCCCCCCCCCAAGAACAACAGACCAGAATAGAAATGCAGAATTCTCAGCCCTCACACCTGCTGCAGCAAGTTTGTGTCCTCAGTCAAAGTGTGATATTTGATTTCAGCTCAAACGCTCAGCTGTCACACAGTTATGAAGTGCCATTTCAAACACACACACACACGCACGCACGCACGCACGCACGCACGCACGCACGCACGCACGCACGCACGCACGCACGCACGCACGCACACACACGCAAATTAAACTCAATAAATAAGATCTACAATGTAGTAAGGCAATGCTGACCATGCACTTGTCACAACCAACAACAAGTCAGGAAACATACATGGTAACAATATGCACATTCATTTAGAGTGGGATCAATTGACGTTTCAAGGCTTTCCAGGTGAGCTAGTGATGGAGAGGCCCGGGGCCCGGGCCCCCCACCCGGCTCTGGTTCTGCAGCAGGACGACGTCTGGGCTCAGAGAGCCCCGTCCACCGGGACAGCGGGACTCAAAGCAGCCACAGCGAGGAGTTAGTGTTTCAGGGGGGACGACAGTCAGGGTGGACACGGATCCAGCAGCCCGGAGCTTCAGGACAGGCCAGGCCAGAGGTTTCCAGGTAGCTCTGCAGCTTCCCGAAGCTTCAGGACAGACCAGACGTTTCCAGGTAGCTCTGCAGCTTCCCGGAGCTTCAGGACAGACCAGAGGTTTCCAGGTAGCTCTGCAGCTTCCGGACCGTACTTCTGTCCAGGGAGCACAGGTCGAAGTCAAACGTAGTGTTGGTGATGTGGAAATGTCCCGTCTCTTCGATGAGGTTGACGATCTGGAAGACAAGAGACAAGACAGGTTAGCGGCAGCTGCTTTTAGCTTTAGCTGCTCCGTGCTCCACAGATACTGGATGACATTTCAGCTAGCTGGTCTTGAGTGAGCTTCGTCACGGGAACAGTGACTACGTTTACATGCAGTCAGAGTTGGGGTTACGGTAAATATTCAGGCCTGGTGGGAACGGGTAGTAATGATGGAGTTCACCCACGCCGACTGGCGGGAGAATTTCCGTATGTCGCTTCCTGGACTCAAAAGACCAAGATTCCTTGAGAAAAGAACATGCGCAGAAAACAAATTCCTGTTCCTTTTGATGGGGAAATCCCGTTAGGCGTTTACATGACCAAATATTCGGGTTAGAAAAGGAGTAACCCGGGGGTCATTTTTAGGTTTTTAGAAACTGGAATATGAGCAAATTCCGGTTATTCAAAGGGGCTTTTTAATTTATTTTTAGTTTGTCTCAGCGCTGCTGAAAAGTCACTTGGAGCTGTGAGCAGCTATGAAGAGACAGAGCTCCTGGTGGATCTGGTTGTTCCTTATCCCCCGTCTAGATCCCTTTTTAATTCTCTCCTCAGCACCAGGTTTATGAACATCTGCACCTCAGAGTTGGATCATGAAACAGACTTCTGCTGCCATTGCTGGTTGAATAAAATGAACAAGAATCCGTCAGAGTCTCTTTCTCTGATTTCCTCCTCCTGACTCAGACGTCTGACTCCAACCCCCCGACCAATCGGTGGCCTGTAGTGTGATGATGTCAGATACAGCCGACTCAGCCGCTTAAAACCTCGGCAGAATAGTTACAGAAAAGTATCTACTTGGCACGTTAGACCCCTAGTGGGAAAGAACCAAACCGAGTGGAGTCGGGCTGAGGAGGTACTAGTGGACAAACAGCATAACTTCCAGGCCCCGGTCACATGAGGCCACAGTAAAAACCACAGCAGACGCTAGGAGAGCAAGAAATACACTAAAGATTCACTAGATTACAGTATAATACATTATTTTGATTTGAAAAGGCTTTTAAATTTAAAATTGGATCCAACAATCATTCTGATCATTCGACCACCCCCCCCCCCCAGTCTGGCCCCCCCTTATGATCCAGGTCCTGGTCCAGGTTTCTACCCCCTTATGAACCAGGTCCTGGTCCAGGTTTCTACCCCCTTATGATCCAGGTCCTGGTCCAGGTTTCTTCCTCCTAAAGGGGAGTTTTTCTTGCCAATGTTTGGCTTAAGGTTTTTCTCCCACTAGGGGAGTTTCTACTTGCCATTGTTTATGTAATAATTGCTCAACATCTGTTGTATTAGACGCTATATAAATAAAATTGAATTGAGAAAAAAAAATTTAATTGAAAATGGAATTGCTATCCGATCAGTGAGTTGCATCAGAACCTCCAGCTAGACTGGAGAGCAGGGCGGATGCCGGTCTGATTCCCCAGTGGAAGCAGGGCAGGCCATTTCCAGCGGTCAGCTGTCCCAGCAGCCTCGTAGAGACATGTTTAGGTGGCTGGGGCCGGTTCTGGGGCCGGTTCTGGGGCCGGTTCTGCCCAGCAGGATTCAGTATCTGGTCTCAGCGTTACAGGACAGCCCGTCGTCATGAGGGCCCTGCTGGTCCGGTGGGGGTCCACATCCCTGCCTCTTAATCCATTCCATCTCCTCTGGGTGGGTAAAAATATCCAAAAATCGATGCATCGCAATTCTCCCCGCCCTAATTCAATATGGCTTAAGCAAAGCCTCTGAATGATTCCCCTCCTGGCCAGTGGGGGCGCTGTGTGCAACATTTTCTTATGATTGGCGTTTTGTGGACGGTGACTGCACGCGACCAAACAACAATAAAATGGCAACGATGGCAAGCGGAAAATCTTTCAGATCAGACTTTTGGACTCATTTTGAATTCCCATTTAAAGAAGGAACACGAGAAACGGACGGTAGGGAGGTGTGTATGAAGCCCCTTTCACATAGAGGGCAAAGAGCAGACCGCCGCCGGCGAACCCATTCATTGTGTATGTGCAACCGCGGCGGCAGAGCGCCGCGCTGTGACGACATCTCGGTGCGTCCAATAGGAGAGAAGGGAGAAGATAGAAAGTTGTGTCCAATAGGAGAGAAGCTGGTGGAGACTCTGTACTGTAGTACAAAAGTTAAAATAAAAATAAAAAATAAACACACATGACAGTTCTGTGTCAACATGATCCGCAGGTTTGTCGTGTTGCTGCGCCGAACAGCAACAACTTTTGTACTACAGTACAAATGCACAAGTGAGCCATTATGGTGCTAAGTTTAATTGCTCAGTTCATTTCTATGTGAAGTAACACGTTATAGGCATGAAAATAAAAATAATGAAAAATTGCCAACAGGTATTTGTGTATTTCTACGTCTTACTGAATTGATATCGAAACATTTAAATGAATATTGAATCAAAATGGAATCATGAGGTTCTTAACAATCCCCAGCCCTAGTCTCTTCTAACAGGAAGTCCACCAACGTGGCCAGATCATCCTGATTACTGCGGTCCATGCTGTGTGGGGCAGGATTTGATCTCTCCTGGAAGCCAGTGCAGCGTTAGCGGAGCAGAGCGGGTCTTGGCTGCTGCTGGGGAGATGCATTCATGCCGTCACATGATAGGCCTCCAGATAATAAGCAAGAAACCTGCACTTCACCAAATCATTCCTGGCTTCCAGATGAAGCTGCAGATTCCTGCGGTCCTGTGTGTTGAGCTGGGCATATGTGATGTCACGCTGAGGTCCAGCAGGTATCAGAGGGACTAACAGGACCGGAGCTCACCTGCTGCAGAATGTGACTCTCTCTCAGCGTCATCAGTCGTTTGTGCAGCTCCACCAGCTCATCCAGGTATGCCTGGAAAACACAGACACTGGAGTTAGTTTCCTGACGCCGAGCATCTCAGGGAGCTTTCACACCTGTGGCCCGTTAGTTTTGTTCCCATTCAGAGGCTAAATCCATACAGTTGTTTCGTTTTTCGTTTGTGGCGTTTGTGTTCATAAGGCAAGCGTCTGTAGCGTTTAAAGCTGTTAACTAATGCCATCAACCAACTGTTCTCTCATTGGTCAGAAATGAACTTGGAAGGAGTTTCCTCTTCCGTACGAAAAGCAACTATGTTGTTGGGATTAAAGGGACAGCTCTATGTTGGTTTAAATCATACCTATCTGACAGGTTCCAATTTGTTCATGTACATGAGGTTTCTTCAGAACAGTCAAGGGTCTGTTATGGTGTTCCGCAGGGTTCAGTGCTAGGGCCAATCTTGTTCAGTTTATACATGCAGCCGTTGGGAAGTATAATCCAGAATCACGGCATACACTTTCATTGTTATGCTGATGATACGCAGCTCTATTTGTCTATGAAGCCGGATGAAACAGAACCGTTAGTTAAACTTCAGGCATGTCTTAGGGACATCAAGGACTGGATGTCCAGAAATTTCCTGCTTCTAAATTCAGATAAAACAGAGGTTATCATTCTTGGTCCAGAGCATCTTAGGAAGGGATTAGATGGTGTTGCGATGGCTTCCAGTGCAACTGTGAGAAATCTTGGTGTTATTTTCGATCAGGATTTGTCGTTTAAACCATATGTCAATCAGGTTTGTAAAATAGCCTTTTTCCATCTCCGTAATATTGCAAAGATTAGGAAAATCCTCTCACAGAGTGATGCAGAAAAACTAGTTCATGCGTTTGTATCTTCTAGACTAGATTACTGTAATGTGTTGTTAGCAGGATGTCCAAGTAATTTGCTGAATAGGCTCCAGCTGATCCAAAATGCAGCAGCACGAGTACTGACAGGAATTAGCAGGAGAGACCACGTCTCTCCAGTGTTAGCGTCGCTCCATTGGTTACCCGTAAAATTCAGAATCCAATTTAAAATTGTATTACTTGCGTATAAAGCCCAAAACGGCTTAGCTCCGCATTATTTGCAAGACCTGATAGTGCCTTATGTTCCTGTCAGAGCTCTCCGTTCTCAGAGTGCAGGTTTACTTGTAGTTCCTAGAGTATCTAAATGTAGATTTGGAGGGCGGGCGTTCTGCTATCAGGCGCCACTACTATGGAACCAACTTCCAATCTGGGTTAAGGGGGCTGACACCACCTCCACCTTTAAAACTAAACTTAAAACATTTCTGTTTAGTAAAGCCTATAGTTAGTGTTTAGTAAACCTCTAGCTGGTGTTGGTAAATCTCTAGGTAGTGTAAACTTTAGTGTGTCAGAGTCGCTCCTGTGGTTTCTTGTGCTGGCCCCCCCCTTCTCCTCCCTTTTCTCTCTTTTGTCCATGTTGCAGCATCCTTTGCCGGACACCGGAACCTGCAGGTGGTCGTGGGTGGCTTGTAGCTTGCATTACGGAGCACAAGTCTTTCCCCGACCCTGCACCCCAACCTGGGACTTGCTGATTGGGCCGGAGCTTCGGGAGCTGCGTGCTGGCCTGCGGTCCCCACCCCTGGTCATCCCGTTGCTGCCCCCCCCTTCTCCTCCCTTTTCTCTCTTTTGTCCTGCAGGTGGCCATGGGTGGCTTGTAGCTTGCATTACGGAGCACAAGTCTTTTCCTGACCCTGCACCCCAACCTGGGACTTGCTGATTGGGCCGGAGCTTCGGGAGCTGTGTGCTGGCCTGCGGTCCCCACCCCCGGTCATCCCGTTGCTGCTTCCACCTGCCTGCTGTGCTGTTGCCGTCCCTGACCCACCAGTCTGGCCCTCGGCAGGAGGGTCCCCCCTGATGAGCCTGGTCCTGCTCAAGGTTTCTTCCCTCCTAAAGGGGAGTTTTTCCTTGCCACTGTTTGGCTTAAGGTTTTTCTCCCACTAGGGGAGTTTTTACCTGCCATTGTTTATGTAATAATTGCTCGGGGGTCATGTTCTGGGTATGGGTCTCTGTACAGCGTCTAGAGACAACTCTGTTGTATTAGACGCTATATAAATAAAATTGAATTGAATTGAATTGAATTGAACTATGGAGCCTTGTTAGCGAGTGTGGCTAGTTTGTTTCTGTGTGTTTCTGTGTGGATTCTGTTCTCACTGCAAACGAACTGCTCCAGGTCTGGAATGGAGGCTAGCCGAGACCACCTCTCCTAGGAGATTTCGGCTCGCATGTTTTTTCCCGCATCCGAGCGTGATTGCTGTGTTCACATGTACCAAACCAACCGATCTTTAGGGGGAAACGCTCCCTGTTTGGGAACAACTGCTCCAAACGGGACAGGTGTGAAAGCACTAGGGGTGTAACAATATATCGTGCCAAGCCGGTGTTCTGCCGAGTTGTCCTACCTCGGCAGAAAATACTACCGTACCATACCTGTTTCTTTTATCTCAGTTTCTGTTTTTTCCAAAGGCTTTTTCATGCAAATAGATGATTTAACAGCAGGAAGTCAGAAAGTGCTTCACATAGATATATGTGTACGATGCTTCGGCGGAAGAAAAAAACCTGTCAAATCACGCTTCCACATAGATAAATGCAGGTAGGATGATTCAGGTCACGTCAGATCACGCTTCCAGCGTGATCTGACGGGGTATTTTCATCTGTCAAATCATCCTACCTGCACGGCGTGTCCGTGGTGCAGGCCGTGCCGGTGTCGTGTCAAAAAGTGATTACCAGCCAGAATCTGATTTCTCCCCTGAAAATTTTCTCCCCCAGTCTCCGCAAAATTTTGCTTTCTGGTCTTCCCTGCCATGATTTTTGAATGTAAAACACCGTTGATCAGCAGGTTCATTTTATATGCAAATACAGTCGCCAGGTGCTTTGCATTGACCATTTATGGTATGAAGAGGGCGTGTAGAGGACGGGATATGAGGTGAATTCACCTGCGCAACCTTCCAGCTGGACTGTGATTTATAAAGTGAACATTGCGTGCAAGTGTGCGTGCACACGGTTTTATAAATCAGTCAATCAGTCAATTTTTTTTGCGCCCGCCATTTTCGGCTTTTGGGCGCACGTGCACTTTTAGTATGAATCCTACACACTCTTTTATAAATGAGGCCCCAGGTCCTGAGCGACGGTTCGCGCTTGGTGAATAATGGAAGAGTCAGGTGGAGTATTTCATCTCATGCACCTTGTCACAATCTGTAATTCTGTTCTTGTCCTGCTTGCTCTGCTTGACGGGACTCTTCACCTCCAGGATCTGCCAGGAGACAGAACACAGCTGAGAGTGGGTTAGGGTTAGGACCCCAGTGGTCCCGGGCCGGGCCGGAGGAGCTCTCTACCTGGGTGTTAGTCTTCAGCAGCCCGGGGGCCTCTTTACGGGAGGAGGGTGGTGACGGGGAGCCGTCACTCTCGCTGCCGTCGCTCAAACTGACCCTGAGTGGGGACACACACAAGAAAGACGATACTTCAGGATCTCAGAGCCCACGCAGCCTTTAATGGCTCCGTCTGCCTCTTGCGTGTCGCTAGCACTCACCTGCGCTGCTGGTGTGCAGGGTGCGTGTGCGCTGCTCTCTCAGCGTCAGAGTCCAGGTCGTTGTCGTCGTCGTCGTCCTCCGAGTCGTTGTCGTCCGAGTGCAGGTCCTGCATCACCGACTGCAGCGGCCCCAGAACTGACACAGAGAGAGACACCTGAACACCTGAACTCCTAAACACCTAAACACCTGAACACCTAAACCCCTGAACACCTGAACCCCTAAACCCCTAAACACCTAAACACCTAAACTCCTGAACACCTGAACACCTGAACTCCTGAACACCTAAACCCCTGAACACCTGAACACCTAAACCCCTGAACACCTGAACCCCTAAACACCTAAACACCTAAACACCTAAACTCCTGAACACCTGAACACCTGAACTCCTGAACACCTAAACCCCTGAACACCTGAACACCTGAACACCTGAACACCTAAACACCTGAACACCTAAACACCTGAACACCTAAACCCCTGAACACCTGAACCCCTAAACACCTAAACACCTAAACTCCTGAACACCTGAACACCTGAACTCCTAAACACCTAAACACCTAAACACCTGAACACCTAAACCCCTGAACACCTGAACCCCTAAACACCTAAACACCTAAACTCCTGAACACCTGAACACCTGAACTCCTGAACTCCTGAACTCCTGAACACCTAAACACCTGAACACCTAAACCCCTGAACACCTGAACACCTGAACCCCTAAACACCTAAACACCTAAACTCCTGAACACCTAAACACCTGAACACCTAAACCCCTGAACACCTAAACACCTGAACCCCTAAACACCTAAACTCCTGAACACCTGAACACCTGAACACCTGAACTCCTAAACACCTAAACACCTAAACACCTGAACACCTAAACCCCTGAACACCTGAACCCCTAAACACCTAAACACCTAAACTCCTGAACACCTGAACTCCTGAACTCCTGAACTCCTGAACACCTAAACACCACTCCTGAACTCCTAAACACCTGAACTCCTAAACACCTAACTAGTGCCATGTTTTTGCCTTTAAATATGTTTAAATGTATGAAAACCTTAGTTTTCAGTTATAGTTGCATAAATTGTCTATATTTCATTACTGTATATACTGTCTTGGGGTTACATTTGCATGCATTGCTAAAAACCAAATTCTCAAAGATTAAAAACCGAAAATGGAAAAAATTAAAACGGAATGTGGGAAAAAATAAAACCGATTTCCTCCGTCTCCTTTCCTCCCTGGATCTGTTTGGTAATTCTGACCCACAATGTTTCTGAAAGCAGTTCTATCAGCATTCTGGGAGCTGATTGGTCCTTACAGCATCATTAGCTGCAATACTTGCTCTTGAATCTCAATATAATACTAGTAGTAATATTTTGCATAACTTCAGTCATATAATTCATGCAGCAGCTGAAAAAACAGTTTTAATAACACTAACCCAAATCAATATTGGAATCGAATCAAATCTTGATTATCGATTCTAAATCTTAAGAATTTTGACATTTGAATGGATCCCCAGCCCTAGGAGCGTCAGCGTCAAACACCACATCACTTTAGTTCCTCATGAACAGCTACTTCCTCACACAGACAGTTTACCTTGGCGTTTGTGGGCCGTGGGAGCGAATCCTGAGCTGGAGCTGGAGCTGGCAGGGCTGGGCTGTTCGGACTGGGAACACAAACACTGTTTTAGGACGACACCAACACACATGTACAAGTCTTATACCCATTTACATGCACTTGATTGGAAATCTATAAGTACGAGGGAGACAATACCTTTAAGATATTCCAGGAATACTACACAGAACATTCACTTTGGCTACACGGAAGTGAAAATAAATGGAAAAAGTTACGATTTTTCAGCTCAGTGCAATGACGACTAAATGTGCGGAAGCTTAAATGCCAAAGAATACTGAGATAAAGAAGGAAAGTTAGACAAATTAAGGGGAAGACGTGGCACCCAGAGCAGGAACCAGAATGAGGAGGGTCGCTGTCCCGGGGTTCTACAAGACTGCACAGAGCTGGAGGACTCCAGTGGTCAGAGCTGGAGGACTAACAGAGACCAGAGCTGGAGGACTCCAGTGGTCAGAGCTGGAGGACCTCCAGTGGTCAGAGGGATCAGGAAGCTCCAACTGCTGCTACCGGCTCACTTCTCTTTGATGACCGTGTTCAATCACGTCAGGAGAAATTACAAGTGCTAAAGTCACAGGTTTACCAGCCGCGTCTGTTCTGATTCTTGGGATGAACAAGTTCAAGAAACGAGAACATAAAGCAGACGACACCACTCAGTCTTGATACCAATTGGAGGTGGTCCCAATGTCCCATGTTCTATTCACGTAGTTCCTTCTAAATTCCCTTTTCCACCAGTACTGGAAACGCACGTTAGGCCCTTCCAGGTCAGCTCCACATCTGTCACATCTGTCAGCAGATGTCCCTTTATTCTGCAGTGACGGGGGAGACATGAACTGATGTCATGCAGACCATCCGTACAAGTTTTATGAGACCAAATGTACTTATTATTAATGATTAAAATACCAGGAAGTAGTGGTTTAAATTATGATTAAAAAAAAATGTTATTTTGCGTGCAGGATGTTAGTATGTGCTGCTTTTGATGATCTCGTGCTGCCTTTTGTGTTTATTGCTAGGATGCTGCTGTTGTGTATCGTACCAGTGGCTCTGGACTGACATGACCTGTGGACCCGCAGCAGCTCTACAACTCCACCCGCCGCGTGTATTCAGCTCCAGGGATCGGCGCTACAAGAAAAGTCTGCGTTTTACGGTCATTTACACACTTCGCGTTTTATCAAACAATAACCTTTTATTTAACATTACAACTGGATCCCAACTCTTCCAGGAAGCCAGGGGGAGGTGATGCTGTAGGACCGCCAAAACCCACCAGACCTACGCCAGAATTCAACATGGCTAATTAAACATTTCCTTGTCTTCAGTAGGGGTGTATTTAACAACCTTGAAAAAAATGGTCTTTTATTTGAAAGCCACAAAATACAAAACAATGCTGTGCGTTTGCCCTATTGTTTCAGTTTGTAATGCTTTATAACTGTTTAAGTTTTAAAGAGAAAGCCAGGCCAACCATTTTCCACAAACTGAACTAAAAGTAAATGTCAGGTTTGCATTATGCATCTTCAGTTTCATACAAGTACAAATATTTTGCCACAAACTGAATAGTTTCTCTCATGTATGACTTGACTTTTCCTGAAATTTAACAACTAAAATTAAATAAATAAATAAAAGTAAATAAATACATACAATTTTACATCATAAAAAATATTGATTCATGCTCACCTTATAAGTGTAAGAGGAGATTTATTTTTGTTAAGGTTATTTTGGTAATTCAGGGTTCATTACTTTATAAATATATTATTTATATTCTGATGTAAATCAGTGACTATAATTACACTAGTCAGATCAATGATCAATTTTTTTTTGTTATTTAGTCAGTCAGTTATCTAGTCAGTTTATCTGTATTCACTGAGCGCCCCCTCAGTGAGTATGGAGTCCAGGTCTATTAAGGGCTGTCCGGTCTGTCCGGCCTGTCCGGTCTCTGTATGATTGGAGCAGGAGTTTGGTTCACATTGCTGGCAGTAAGTCAGACTTGTTCCCGGTGCATGTTGGACTCCGGCAGGGCTGCCCTTTGTCACCGGTCCTGTTCATAATTTTATGGACAGGATTTCTAGGCGCAGCCAGGGGCCGGAGGGGTTCCGGTTTGGGAACCTCAGGATTTCATCTCTGCTTTTTGCAGATGATGTTGTCCTGTTGGCTTCATCAGACCGGGACCTTCAGCATGTGCTGGGGCGGTTTGAGGCAGAGTGCGACGCGGCAGGGATGAGAATCAGCACCTCCAAAACCGATGCCATGGTTCTCCACCGGGAAAGGGTGGCATGCCTTCTCCGGGTGGGTGGAGAAGTCCTGCCGCAGGTGGAGGAGTTCAAGTATCTCGTTGTTCACGAGTGAGGGAACGATGGAGCGGGAGATTGACAGACGGATCGGTGCAGCGTCCGCAGTTATTCGGTCGATGTACCGGACCGTCGTGGTGAAGAGGGAGCTGAGTCGAAAGGCGAAGCTCTCGATTTACCGGTCAATCTACGCACCTACCCTCACCTATGGTCATGAACTTTGGGTAGTGACCGAAAGGACAAGATCGCTGATACAAGTGGCCGAGATGAGTTTCCTCCGCAGGGTGGCTGGACGCTCCCTTAGAGATAGGGTGAGGAGTTCGGTCACCCGGGAGGAGCTCGGAGTCGAGCCGCTGCTCCTTCACATTGAGAGGAGTCAGCTGAGGTGGCTTGGGCATCTGTACCGGATCCTCCTGGACGCCTCCCTAGGGAGGTGTTCCAGGCATGTCTCTCCTCCCTAGGGAGGTGTTCCAGGCATGTCCCTCCTCCCTAGGGAGGTGTTCCAGGCATGTCCCTCCTCCCTAGGGAGGTGTTCCAGGCATGTCCCTCCTCCCTAGGGAGGTGTTCCAGGCATGTCCTTCCTCCCTAGGGAGGTGTTCCAGGCATGTCCCTCCTCCCTAGGGAGGTGTTCCAGGCATGTCCCTCCGGGAGCAGACCCCGGAGAAGACCCAGGACACGCTGGAGAGACTATGTCTCTCGGCTGGCCTGGGAACATCTCGGATTCCCCTCGGAAGAGCTGGAGGAAGAGCTGGAGGAAGAGCTGGAGGAAGAGCTGGAGGAAGAGCTGGAGGAAGACCTGGAGGAAGAGATGGAGGAAGAGATGGAGAAAGAGCTGGAGGAAGAGCTGGAGGAAGAGATGGAGGAAGAAATGGATGAAGAGCTGGATGAAGAGTCTGGGGTGAAGGAAGTCTGGGCATCCCTGTTGAGGCTGCTGCCCCGCGACCCGGGAATGGATAAGCGGAAGAAGATGGATGGATGGATGGAGTTTATCTGTAGTGATTAGTCTGTTTTAGATTGGGCGGAGTGATACGCCACAGTACGGCACTAGGTGCTGTGTTGATGTTATAAAATCCTACACTGTTGAGGGACATTAAAGTACACTGGAACTCAGCAGAAGTTGTCCCCGTGTTTATCCTACTCACGACCCCAAAAAGGTTTAATTTAATAAGGTAAGGCTTAACTCTACACCAGCCTTACATAAGTAAAAGTTCAGAGCTCAAAACCCAGCAAGAGTCCCGTGATCGGGACCAAAACGGTACTAGTTTCTTCTGAGCGGAGGAAGATTTTTGTCCGCGGGTCGAGGCGCGGTCGTCACGCGTGGTCGGATGCGCGTTACTAGTCAACACAATAGATTAATATTAATAACCCAATATCACGATACAATTTGTCACCTCAACGACACATATCGTGACGTTTTTGTATCGCGAAATTTCGTGGCACAATATAGTGTTACACCCCTAGTCTTCAGTAAAAACAACCAATATTACATTAATATAACATATCTAAACATTAGGCTTTACAAACAAACATTCTGGAGACTCATGGAGGGAGACGCACGGGCGGTCATCTCCGTTGACAAGCTCTACGTCAACGGACATATCTGTACCACGACCCAAACACCACTCCCTGGCTCTTCTGAACGGACAAGTGTAAAGTATTCCTACAATGTTGGTTATTAATATAGCTCCATAAATAATTTATGCTCATATTAATTCATTAACAATTACTACACTGCCCTCACCCTTTTTCCCCCCTCTTTTCACCTTCCCTTTCTGCCCTCTTTTCTTTTTTCTTCCTTATGTCCCATCCTGCTGCATCTGTCTATTTTAGTATATCTGTATGAACACACACGGCATTTATATAGAATAACATGGCACGCACACACGCACCACACACTGGTAGTACATGGGCTCATGCAGCACACCCATTAACGTATAACATCCACTCCAACAATCTGATCATGAGCACATTAAGGTTTGTTATTTGGAATGTGCATGGAGCTGGTTCCAAAGAGAAGAGACTAAATCAACTGAAAACACTGCAGGCAGACATCCAGGGGGAGATGGTAGTGGTGAGGGAATGAATGTCCATGTCTTTGTCAGTGAGTGTATGTTAGTGTATCTGTGTGAATGGGTGTCCGTTGTGTAGCCTGGGGTTGGGACTCCTTGTTGGGCGTGTCTGGGTGGCTCCTTGTTGGGGGTTCCCTCTCTCCGGGCCCGTCTCCGCTTCCCCCTGCTGCCTTTGCAGCTGGGCGCACCTTTGGCTGTGGGGTTTCCGCTTTCATTGGGGCGGGTGTCGGCCCGCCTACGTCGACGGTCGGGGTGGCCCCGTCTCTCTGGGCAGGCTGGCCTCTCACCGGGTGGGGGTCGTTGCCCTGGACCTCCTGGCCACGTGATCGGCCCATGCCGGGTGGCTGGTGCTCGTCTGGGTCCTGGTCCATCACCGTAGGTTTCCTGGCAGGGGGTTTCCTCCCGCCCTCTTCTGGTCCTACGTGGGCGGCTAGTGGCCTGGGTTCGGGTTTCTCCCTTGTCGGTTTCTGGTCTCTGGGGTAGCGTGGCTGTGCTCTCCCTCCTCCACTGTAGTTGCAGTTCAGGTGTTTTCACTTTGCACACACACAGTTACACAGACATACACAGCTGCTCACTCACCTACACACTCACTCCACAGTTTCAGGGACAGATAATCACAGTAGCCTAGCTTTGATTCAGTCTCAAGAACTGGAATGGTTGCTGCTTGTGTCTGTTTTCCTGTGTTTCTCTCATTTCAGACTTGCAGCGGATGCCACCCCTCACCCCCATATCCCCTTCATATATATTTAAAATAAAATGAAAAAAAAAGAAAAAAGCTTCATGCAATGATGAGAAAACTGGTATTGCTGATACCTCTTAAAGGAGCATGAGGCTCCTTTTAAGAAATGAGACTCATTAGCACCACCCTTCGCCACGACGGCCGTCAGGGGTACTGCAGCCAACAGCAAAGCCGGCACAGGAGAACGGGGAGAACGCGCATGCAGCGTCATTTGACGTCACATCCGCAGGACAGCACGGGAAATTCGGGTCCAGAATTGCAGCACACAGCCAGTTCAAGGCAATGGAGAGATACGCTAGAGGGCTCATTCTTTTTGGTTTGGAACGCTTCATCTGACCTTATTACTAGAAAACTTAAAACGTATACGAATTTTTTTCATAAATCCTGCCTCAAGCTCCATTAATTAAAAAAAAAAAAAAAAACACAAATCCCCCCCCCCCCCAAAAAACATGGGATATCGATTTAAAAGCACCTGATCAGACACCCGAGAGTTGGATGTCAGTAACTACATATCCCTATATTGTAAGTTGCCATGGTAACAGTAAATATAAGAGGTCAGAGAGGTTTGGAGCGCGATGAAAGGTCTTTTACTGCGTGATGCAGCCGCTCGTGTCTCACCGCTGCTCTTCTGCTGGACATCAGCTTCATGTTGCCGGAAGCCCAGTCTGGGGGTCACTTATTTCTATTTATTTAATAACCAGCTAAAACACGTTCACTCCGGCCTTCTGGCTGAATCCAGGCGAGGACTTTCCTCCTTAGAGCACATGCCTTTCATCTGAACTGTACGGTAGTTAAACTAGGGCTGAGATAATTAAGGATGATGGGCAGGAATCATCAGATTATTTAAAGTTTGCTGGCCTAGAAACCAAGTTTTCGATCAGAGAATAAAAGGAATTTCTCAAATAAGATTTTAACTATAAAATGGTCAACTGAAAGTGAGTTTAATTAAATTCAACAACTTGTTATTAACCCCTCAGGGATCCTGCAGCAGCTTTCATCATGGGCCGTGCCGTCAGTGGGCAGGAAGCGACGCCTGCAGAGGTCTGTGCAGCAGATCTGACCGATGCCCAACTCTCCACAACATCCTGCTGGAACACTGAAGGGCCGATCCCTCCTCAGGAGGTAAAGTCCGCTGTGTCAGGGTACCAAGTCCAGTCTGTCACCCAGGTGAACACTGAAGCATTACAGGCCCTGTCCCAATACTCCCACTACCCCTACTTTTCATCCCTACCCCTAAATTTTGCGCGTTCCCGTGAGGGTAATGGTGTCCCAATTCCTCTTTTCACCTAGTGGTAGTGAAGAAAACTAGTGTAGTGGCTATGAATCTGTCCCTTCAGAGTGAGGGTTTTCGGATGCTCACTAGCTGATCTAGGGACAGAAAAATTTCCCAGAATGCTTTTCGTCATCATTGAATAAAAAAAACAAAAACTTGGCGGACATTTCTTATTTTTTAGTGAATAAAATCAATATTTTGAGTTAGTTTCTGCATAAAAATGCGTTTTGATTACATTTCTAGCGAGAAATATATATTTTACTTTCATAATATTCACTCAGTGAATGTACATAATCACTCGTTGTCGGCTTCCTGATATGGTGTGACGTATGTGCAAACGTAACTACGCAGTCGCTTACGTACCCGAACGTAAACCACGCAGGGACGTAGCAAGCAAAATTTAGGGGTGGTGCTGAAAAGTAGGGGTAGTGGGAGTATTGGGACAGGGCCCTGGGAAGATTACAAGTGCCCTAACATCTGTGGCTTCTTTTTTAGGGGTAGTGGTAGTGAGTGAGGGCTAGTGGTAGAAAGTAGGGGTGTATTGGGATTGGCCCTAACTCCACCACCTCCCTCCCTCATGATGGAAACACTGCCACCACATCAGAACCGACACACCGCTGTCTCTCTTCAGCCTCGGCGTCTCTTATGAACCGCGTGCAGCTCGCTTAGGTGATCGCTGTGACTCAACAAGATCAGCTGGAGGTGTGGCCTGAAAATACACCACTGTCTCTCTAAAGTGGATTTAAAAGGAAAAAAAAAAAAAGACTTTTACGCAAACAGAACCATGTGACCACATGGACATTTGCCACTGCAAACCACAGCTGGACATAAAGACAAAGTGCTGAGAAGCAACGTCCAGAGGAAAAGAGAAGAGCGGGGACAAAAGGTTTGAATGGTCGTCACCTCCTGCCAACAAACAACACACAGCTGGTGTGTTGGTTTATGGGACAGCTTCTTCAGAGGGTCGTAAATCTCCCCACAACTCCCTTTTAGGGCCTTTGTCCTGCTTTACTCCACGCCACCTCCACAGCTCTCTTCTAACACTATAAATAGTCTCATGTCAGAGTTTGCAGAGATCAATCTAGTGTCTCAACTCTCGTTTCTACGGCCCAAAACCAATGCCAAAAAACCTGAAAACTGTTTGGTTGGCTGATGAAGCAAAGCCCCCTTTTCTCTCCAGCTCTACCTTTTTCCGGCCAAGTTTGATCATTCTGGTTAATTTCAACACATTTTACTAACTTATAATAAAGAATAAGTTAATAGAATAAAATAACTCCTCTTCTCTTGAAATTAAACATTCAATCAAGAAAAAAGGGCAATAAAACACCATGTTGATTGGAAAGTGTGATTTCTTTTTTAATTGCGTAATATGTTTTTTTTCATATTACATTAATTGAAATTTGATTTCTTAGGAAAAAGGGACAGATAAAATAAGCTTAGTCTTCTTTCTGTTCCCTTCCATTCAAGGAAGGAGGTTTGTTGTAATTATATTGAACTGTTTTGTTTTTCTTTTAATGAATGAAATAAAGAATAAAAGTGGAATAGAGGTATGACACCTGCCTACTTAATAAAACCTCTGATTAAATCAGATACATAATCTATATTTGTTTGAGCTCGTCTGCTCTCATGGGAACGGTGGGATCTGTTTTATAATTGACTCCATGTTCAGTGCGTCTCCATTGGGCAGCAATGCCGACATACCTTCGACCACGAGCCTTAAACGGAGCATAAATCCCCAGGAAGGTGATTTATGCTGGTATGTTGAACTGTGGGCGTATGGCAGGCGCAGCGCAGACCCCCCCACCAACCCCCCCAACCGTCTGATCTACGCTGTTGTCCACATGTAACATCTACCCAGGGCTCACTACACTCGTTCCACTTTAAATTAATCCCGGTCTTTCTTTCTGCTCGTTCCCTCGCCCGTCTGTCTCCATGACGCTTATATTCCACGCTGGGCTGGTTTTCCAAACAAAGTTTCAAGATGCAGCACGCAGTAAACGCTGGTCAAGAGCAGAGACCATTTATTTAATAAATAGCTTGTTGGACCTGGAAATAATTAAAAGAACATGATGGAAACAGGAAACATCAAAATTGTGAGCTTTTCAAAGTTGTAGCGACCACGTTAGTTTTTCTTCCGGTAGTTTAACTTCCGGTCCCCCCCCTATCCAATCAGAACCTTCCCAACCCCCAGACCTGTAGAGG
This sequence comes from Cololabis saira, assembly GCF_033807715.1. Classification (NCBI taxonomy): domain Eukaryota; kingdom Metazoa; phylum Chordata; class Actinopteri; order Beloniformes; family Belonidae; genus Cololabis; species Cololabis saira. The sequence goes on from NC_084606.1 coordinate 40,205,543, forward strand.
AATTGGAGAAAGACCATCAAACGTGTTTTCCATGTAAACCTCAATTCGGAATTACTATTTCCATGTAAACTATAGTTTACAAAAATAGTTTAATTGTGAATTTTTTAATTCGGAATAATTAATTCTGAATTAAAAAACATCATGTAACCGTGGTCATTGAAAAGAAACTCCGTATTTTTAACCGAGTGCCAGGGTTTATATTTACGGGATGCCGCTGACAGGAAAAGGAAATCCTGCCCTCCGATGACGTCTCCGCTACGTGAGGCCTCGGGTTCAAACCCGCGTGTGCAGGTGACGACCACTTGCCTCGTGTGCTTTCCCTTCATGTCATCACAGAGCTCACATTTCCTCCCCTCACGTCTCTGGCCCAGCGCCAGCTGGAGAACACCCACATCAAACCAGCGCTCACGTGACCCGGGGCTTGCCCACCGGGGCTCGCTCGCCGGGGCTCGCCCACCGGGGCTCGCCCACCGGGGCTGCTGTCCTGGGGAGAATCAAACACCCGGCATGTGTCACCCCCCTCCCCCTCCACATGTATGTATGTACTGTTTGGCTTAAGGTTTTTCTCCCACTAGGGGAGTTTTTACCTGCCATTGTTTATGTAATAACTGCTCGGGGGTCATGTTCTGGGTATGGGTCTCTGGAAAGCGTCTAGAGACAACTCTGTTGTATTAGACGCTATATAAATAAAATTGAATTGAATTGAATTGAATGTATGCTGAAACTTAAAAGGCTTCCACACACAGCACTGACAAGAAGCCAGGTTCTGTTCATGACGAGTTAGAAGCTTAAATAAGCTGTTCTTGCCGAGAAAGACGGACAAAGGACCCACACTTTACACAATCACTGGACAATCCGGATGAAAACAGCGCTGCACTAAAGAACATGGCTCAAAGCACCAGGATTTAGACCTTTCACAACAAATGTTCAGCCTTTTTCCTTTTTTTCAAAGCTGAAAGGATTAAGGTGGAACTCTTTGCTATTCAAGGCTGCATCTCGCCTTTCTTTTCAGGTGTTGTAAAACCATAAATCTCTGTCTCCTACTGGCTCTGAAACAGCCCTCCGTTACGGGGATGCTCCCCCTCTGATGTGTGTGGACCAGGCAACCCGGTGAGAGTCTATTCAGGAGAGGAGTCCCCGGCGTTTCTGGCCCGGCCCTGGGCTAGCGAGCTCGGTGCACGCCGTGCACGCGCCGTTACTGCACGAGCTGCCAAGGAAATGGCCAGGCCACGTTTTATCCACAGATGCATGCATGTGAACCCCCAGCAGGTTTATTGGCGTGCACTTGTCCCACCCCGCCCCCAAGGGCCCACCAGACCACCATTAAAGAAGACTCTCTTCCTGCTGGGTCTTTGATTTTATAGCACTTCCACCCCGAGGAAGGACTGGCCACCAACAAACCAGCGCTCTTTTAAGTCTCCGAGGGCGAAGGCGGGAGACCTGCACTGGGCGGAACCCAACTTTAACACCAGGCTCAGTTAGTCCCACAAGCGGATTATTAAACCTCTGTGGTGAAAGCAGCATGGTTGGTGTTATCTATGCATCAGTACAAAGAGCCTCTTCTCTTCCTTTTATGGCGCTTTTCCACTAGCACCTACTCAGCTCGACTCGACTCAGTTTGGTTCTTTCCCACTAGGGGTCTAACGTGTCGAGTAGATACTTTTCTGTATCTACTCTGCCGAGGTTCTAAGCTGCTGAGTCGGCTGTATCTGACATCATCACACTACAGGCCACCGATTGGTCGGGGGGTTGGAGTCAGACGTCTGAGTCAGGAGGAGGAAATCAGAGAAATAGCGACTATGACGACTTCTGGTTCATTTTATTCAACAGACAATGGCAGCAAAAGTCTGTTTGGTGATCCAACTCTGAGGTGCAGATGTTCATAAACCTGGTGCTGAGGAGAGAATTAAAAAGGGTGATAAGAAACAACCAGATCTACCAGGAGCTCTGTCACTTCATAGCTGCTCACGGCTCCAGCTGACTTTTCAGCAGCGCAGAGACAAACTAAAAATAAATTAAAAAGCGGCGCCGCTTGAAGCTTCTCTCACTCTCATTTTTAACTTGATATGGAACACAGATCAAGCAGCACATCTATCATTTCCTCCAGGTTCTACATCTTTAGTGTCGTTGTCTTCTTAGTTTAGATACACAATCAAATACATCACAGCAGCTTCACTCCAACCTCCTACTTCTGCTCCAGGTGCTGAATTATTATGGAAAAGAAACCAGGCTGAGTTGAGTCGAGCCGAGTAGGTGCTAGTGGAAAAGCGCCATTAGTGCCAACTAAATGCTGGACTGCAGTACTTACGTCTGATTTGGTGGACTGGTCCTCCATGTCCGAGTCGTTGCGGTCCGGCTCCCGGAAGGGCAGCAGCGTAGACGTCTTCCTGCGCTCGGCCTCGTCGCCGTCTGCTCGTAATTTGCTCGTTCCCATTTGCAACCTGTCCTTCAAGAGTTTTTTATCCGAGCGCTGAACGTCTGAGCCCGACATCTGCTTTCCTGATGAATCTGAAAATCCCTTTTTGCGTTTTTTGGTCACGAGATCGTTGCTGTCCGGAGCGGAGAGGCGCTTGGTCAGCCCCGGCCCATGGGTCATGCCCTCGCTCCGGTGCTCCTTGGAGAAAGACTTGGGTTCCTTGAAGCCCATCTTAGGATTGTTGTCTCTAAGTGGTTGGTTCTCTTTGGGTTTTTTGGAAGATTCTTTGGGGGCTTTGCCGGTTTCCCAGCCAGAGTCTCTGAAGGCACTTTTGGGCTCCTTTAAGTCTTTAGGAGGCTTAACTTTGTGGTCCTTTGAGGGTTTGTGGAGTTTGGAGAAGCTGCTACTGTTGGTGCTGGTGGTGGTGGCAGTGGTGAGGAGGGTGGTGCCACCTCCTTTGGAGCCATCCTGGGAATGAAAAAGACAAATCATGATGCTAAGAGAGCCAAGTCTGAACAAGAAGCACTGGTTTATCTGTTGATAGTGGTAAGTTATTTGTCTACATTGCCTGTGTGTATAACGCGGTATTGAGGGATGAGGGAGAAAAAAAAAAAAGGAAATTAGGGCCAAATCAGCATGAATCACTGAAGCTTAAAAACAGAGAAAGAAAAAATAAAAAGCTCCTGCTCAAAGGGATTAGGGCACAAGGAAGAGGGAAATCCCTCTTTAGGTCAGTGGGCAAACATAATGAGCAGATGCAGTGAAATACTCAGACTTTTACCAGCCGGAGCGTTGATGCAGGTGAACGCTTGGGAACACGGACAGAAAACTCTACTCTATTTTCTTTAATGATAACGTGTACTTTCAATTCAATTTTATTTATATAGCGTCTATTACAACAGAAGTTGTCTCTAGGATCTTTCCAGAGACCCAGAACATAAACCCTCGAGCAATTATTACATAAACAATGGCAGGTAAAAACTCCCCTAGTGGGAGAAAAACGTTAAACCAAACAGTGGCAAGAAAAAACTCCCCTACTTAATGATGAAAGTTTGTCATTCAGTCTCCAAACTAGTTTCCTCACTCATATTTGGCAACTTGGAGACCACTAAATGAATTATATTTTCCTTGCATTTAGGGCTGCAACGTTGTCGACAAAAATGGATAAATTGTCGACAATGAATTCCATTGTCGACAATTGTCGCCAGATGTGTTTTTCCAACGGAGTGAGGCGTCTCACTTCAATACAATCTCTGTTGAGAGTCGCACATGCACAATAGCGTCTCTGCCGAGCGGTGGCAGGTAAACAAAAATGACTGCGTCCTGTACAGCAGCTGCGCGTAACAAAACTACAAAAGTTTGGGAGCCTTTTAGCCTGGATACGGCGAATAAAAAGAGGTTTGCAAAGCAGACCTTGCTAATCACCGGAGCACGTCGGTAATGCACGAGCATTTGAAGAGAAAGCACGTCGGAGTGTTGAACGAAACGGACTCTCCTTGGTAAGACCTTAAGCGTATTTTGGCTTTAAAAGAGAGCTTTAACGTTATGCCTAACTGTGCCTGACAAAAGTATTTTGAATTAAATGCATGCAGTCCAAAGAAGTTGAATAAAATATCTATTTTTCACTGACTGCGTTTCCATGCATCAATAACCCTTTTAAAACCCGAATATTGGCAATAACCCGAATTTGCACGGCCATGTAAACACCAATAACCCCTTTGAATAACCAGAATATGATCATATTCAGGTTTTTAAAAACGCCAATATGAGCCCTGGGTTACTCCTTTTAAAACCAGAATATTGGGTCATGTAAACGCCAAACGGAATATCCCCATCAAACGGAACAGGAATTTGTTTTCTGCACATGTTCTGTTCACAAGGAATCCTGGTCTTTTGAGTCCAGGAAGTTCTTATAAACACGGAGAAACCAAGACCAGGAGGAGACTAATCACTTCATAAATGTAATGAAGGATATGAACATTTCTGCATTTGTAGATGGTAGAAAGTACCGGGATAGCCAGATTTAAAAGAAGGTGATAGAAAAGTTGCGCGAAGCAGTATTTGTTTTGAATTTGGATACAGGAAGAAGAAGCAGAAATGACGGGAATTGCGTCATGATGTTCTCCGTGCGACGCTGGTTTGATCCAGATATCCCAAATGATTAATTACCATTTATACAGGGATAACCCTTTTTGCTCACGCATGTAAACGGAATATTCCGAATGTTTCAGTAACCGGAATATTAGCAATAACCCAAATTTTGACTGCATATAAACGTAGTCATTGGAGTAGCCATCTTTCTTGTGTTTATAATCATTTGCCACGTAATTAAAGCAACTTCATACTAAATTTAAGAAAAAAATACTAATTATCCGATTAGTGGACTAATAGATTCAATAGTCGGTGACTAGTCGACTATTAAAATAGTGGTTAGTTGCACTGAGGTGTGGCACTGAGGTGTTGCAGGGTCTCATCTCCAGTCCTCTGTAGGGGCAGCAGCAACACAATGGAGGAGGAAACTGATCAAACTGACAGGGAGCTCTGGAGTGACTGGGAAGCTCAGAATGTGGTAAAACCATGAGCAACACTGCAGCTTCTCTACACAACAGAGGGATTCAACTACAGCCTTCCTCAGGTTTCCAGAAGTTCCTCCAGACCCGACACCAGGGGCTCCTCCAGGGCTGGAGGCCTCAACGTTTCACATGTTTCCCTGCTTTAACCCGGCGGCTGTGTCATTAACGCACGTCCAACACACTTCCTCCCCCCGAGCTGTTGCTCTGATCAACTCTCAGAGTAATCAATCACTGTACCACAATCATATGCTGTAACAATGTACCTGTCATTAATCATGTCTACCTGATACTGCTGCACCTTTCACTTTAAAAAAAAAGAACCATTTGTCTATTGACTATTTACTGTACAGTGAACAAAAATAACCGAGACAAATTCCATCGGTGCGTCCGTAATGACTATATACTAAACAGTATATACTCTAAAAGTATACTTCAGTTCGGCACACTTTTGAGTAAATATCAGTAGTATGCATTAATTGGGAAGTACTACTCAGAGCCACACTTCACTTCCTGCTGTTGGGAGGGGGAGTTGTTACCATGGTAACAACTCCTGTCACAGCAGCAGCAGCAGCTGTTACCATGGTAACAGCAGCAGTAGCAGCACCGCTCTGCTCTTTCCCGTTTATTCTGGCCCAAACAAGATTACATTATATAATAATATTATATACAAATATTATAATATTAATATTATATAATAATATTATTATACTTAATATTATACTTATGACAAATACGTATCTGCGCAGCACTTAGCAACCAAACACTGCTGCATTGCGGGAAGTTTCTGTCAATCCATACTAATACATTTCTCCAGAATGAGTATGGATAGTACATACTATTGAGTACGTACTAATGTTTTGGACGCACTAAAAAAATCTCACATACCATTTTTGCTACTCATTAGGGTGGAAGGATGGAGCTCATGTCTTGTTTGACCTGATTTGGCCAAATAAACATGATTCTGATTCTGATGATGAGCAATAATTAGAATCAGTTGTGTTGCTGCAGGGAAACATGTGAAACCTGCAGGGAAACATGTGAAACCTGGAGGGAAACATGTGAAACCTGCAGGGAAACGTGTGAAACCTGCAGGGAAACGTGTGAAACCTGCAGGGAAACGTGTGAAACCTGCAGGGAAACGTGTGAAACCTGCAGGGAAACGTGTGAAACCTGCAGGGAAACGTGTGAAACCTGCAGGGAAACGTGTGAAACCTGCAGGGAAACGTGTGAAACCTGCAGGGAAACGTGTGAAACCTGCAGGGAAACATGTGAAACCTGCAGGACAGCTGCTCTCCAGGGCCCAGTTTGGTGACTATTTCTGACCAACTCACTGCTCACACAAAAAGATAACACAGGGAACAAAATGTAGCTCAGAATGCACCTGGATGTTCCCGAACTGAAGCCTGCATTTACTCCCTCAACTGTGCAGAGTGGTGCATCATACAAGTCAAGGAGATGAATTCATACACCATCTTTTTGTTCAAACCTTTGTGACTCGGCACAAAGGAAAGAAGCTCCACCATGAAGTTGTTGTTTCTAACGTCCTTTCAGCCCTGTGCAGGATTTCTGAACTGCATTGTTCCAACATAAAAGTGTGCAAAAAGAAAAAGATTAATCCTGCTCCTTTAAGAGAAAAACCATACGTGCCACCCTGCAGTCTGGCGAGGAAATCACCAGGTCCACTTTCCAGCGGTGCTGTTCAGAGGGCCGAGGGAGGCTTTTCAAACCAGCCACCCACACGGCTTTCAGAGTGGAACCAGGGACAATGCATAGGGAAGAGGAAAAGTATTGGGTTTTAACAACGGGAGCCATTTGTCCCTGGGTCTCACCTCCAGCCCAGCTGTCAATATTTTACAAATGCAGTAAAACTGCTAGAGCAGTCTAGACGCCGGGCTGTGTTCCAACTCTGCCCACCACCACTAAACCTTTCATTTGGTCTATCGGCCGGTGACCCCTGGAGCCCCGGACCATAAAGCGGCAAGTTCACTCTTCCCTCCAGCGTGCTCGGCTGCAGTAAACCCAGCCCACAAGCAGACCCAGCATTCTGGTGATAGCGCCCATCAATAGTAAAGAGGTTAGTGACGAGGCACTTTAACCAACCTCCCGCCCCATGACCGGCTGGTTCAATCCAGTTTGGTTCAATCCCTGAAGAGCCACCGGAGCAATGATTCACCTTTATATCATAGACGTACGTTTATGGAAGCATCTGAGGGGCAGGAACACAGGAAAACGTGGGAAGTATCTGCAACTTTGTGGTTATCTCATATAAACGTGAATCTAATGGCGCTTTTCCACTAGTACCTACTCAGCCCGACTCCACTCGGTTTGGTTCTTTCCCACTAGGGGTCTAACGTGCAGAGTAGATACTTTTCTGTAACTATTCTGCCGAGGTTCTAAGCTGCTGAGTCAGCTGTATCTGACATCATCACACTACAGGCCACCGATTAGTCGGGGGGTTGGAGTCAGACGTCTGAGTCAGGAGGAGGAAATCAGAGAAAGAGACTCTGACGGCTTCTTGTTCATTTTATTCAACCAGCAATGGCAGCAGAAGTCTGTTTCATGATCCAACTCTGAGGTGCAGATGTTCATAAACCTGGTGCTGAGGAGAGAATTAAAAAGGGATCTAGACGGTGATAAGAAACCAGATCTACCTGGAGCTCTGTCACTTCATAGCTGCTCACGGCTCCAGCCGACTTTTCAGCAGCGCAGAGACAAACTAAAAAAAAATGAAAAAGCTTTGCCGCTTGAATCTTCTCTAATTCTCATTTTTTAACTGGATATTGAACACAAGCCACAGAGCCAGCAGCACATCTATCATCTCCTCCAGGTTCTACATCTTTACTGTTGTCTTCTTCGTTTAGATACACAATCAAATACGTCACAGCAGCTTCACTCCAACCTCCTACTTCTGATCTGGGTATTGAAAAAAACGAGGGCAAGGCGAGTAGAGTCGCGCTAAGTAGGTACTAGTGGAAAAGCGCCAATAAAGTTCGTCATGGTTAGAAACAAAGCCAGCGGCTCTGAACCCTGAGGAAACACACCAGTATGGGAACACATTTGATGACAGTCACTCCCACCTGCAACAGTTGCCCCCTCAGCAGTTGCACTTAATTGTCCTGTTCATTGCCTGGTTTTGTAACAGCTGAAGGATAAAAACTGTCTCTAAAATGGGTTGTACTTGCTTTTATTGCTCTGTCCCGTCTACCTGAGGTCAACCGTGCAAACAGAGAGTCAAGGGGGAGAAGTGTGGTCAAACCGGCCACTGATAAAAGTGCAGGATAAGAAATCTGCAAACTCTTCGGAACACCAACTGATTATGAAGAACAAACAGACAAACTTTATTTCAACTTCTTTTGAAATGTTTTCCGTATTAAATCTATCAAGCTGGTGGCAGAATGTTGACTCCGAACTAAACTAGTGAACGGAACAGTAGTGTTTAAGGTGTGTTGTAAATAAGGAGCCGGCACGAGAGCAGCGAGTGCCAGTTCATGAATGAATGAATGAATGAATGAATGAATGAATGAATGAATGAATGAATGTGACCTCCTGCTCCACCAGTAATTCATCACACACTGTTTAGACTGGGAACCATTTCCATGTGAAATGGGCCCCCCTCAACGCGGCTCCTGAATGAGTTTATGGGAACTAAAAATAACACGGAATAGAGACAACATGTCACTCGATTCTCATTCATGTCAAGATAGCATTTTTAATATCATACGAAGCATTTAGGGCCATGGCATCTTCTTGCCACCTTCAACTTCAAATGTCTTCACTTCTTCTCGTGTAAGACCATTTTCTGAAATGTCAAGACGCCAGAAAAGACATCAAACATAATAACAGCACTTCTCTTAGTCAGGGAAAAGTGGGTGCTCATGGTTGGGCGAGAGCCAAGATGTACTTTCCATGAACCAAGAGGATATCTTTGAGATCTGTGCAGTTTAAATATCTGGAATATCTTTGGAGCTGCCAAACATGTGGGGGATTAGGCCTGGAGACGTGTCAGGGGTGGGTGTGGAGAAGCATGTGGCCCCGGGACACTGACCTTTGATCCGTGGAAGCTCCTGCTCTTCTTTGGGTCGGCGAAGGCCGTGAGCGAGCTGTTGGGCAGCGTGGGCAGCTTGAGGTGCTGGCTGAACAGAGAGGTCGACCCCTCCTGCATCACCATCACCTGCCAGAAGGAAAACAACCAGGCTGCGTGAAGATCATTCTCCTTCTGGTGAAGAGTTCACAGGTGGAGCTGAGAAAACACCACGTCAGAACCACGGTAGGAGAAATGTGGGGGCCATTTGGACACGTGGGACAAAAGTAGAGACACTAGTTCCATGGTATTTGATGAATGATAACAGTAGTTATTGTCCAAAGACGGCCTTGCTGTTATTATACACCGCCTCTAAATGACGGTTGTTTAAGGCAATAAAAATATATTTTTCTTGACTACAACTGGCAATGTACGTGGTAAAACCATCAAATAAAAACCATATGTTCAAAACACAAAGGCCTGCATGACTCAATGTACTGTTAGTGAAGGAACAGACTAGTACCTAGGTCGGGGGTCGGCAACCCGCGGCTCTTTAGCGCCGCCCTAGTGGCTCCTGGAGCTTCTTCAAAAATGTTTGAAAATGGAAATAGATGGGAGAGGGAAATATATTTTTAGTTTTAATATGGTTTCTGTAGGAGGACAAACATGACACAAGCCCTCTTAATGTTTTTCAATGCTGTAAAAATGTGTAGAATCAATATTACATTTCAACATTTCTGTTAACAAAGATTTGCGTCAGAGCCACAGGTTTCTACCAGCAGGGGGCGTCAGACAGGTGGCTGCTGTAAACTAACAAAGGGATTGTTTGCAAAGGGAAAAAGAGAAAAATAACTGAGGAGAAAAGAGGATTCAACTTTTCTTGGACTGAATCATTTGCATTCATTGCAGACCTACAGGACTGTCTCAGAAAATTAGAATATTGTGATGAAGTCCTTTATTTTCTGTAATGCAAAAATGTCATACATTCTGGATTAATTACAAATCAACTGAAATATTGCAAGCCTTTTATTATTTTAATATTGGTGATCATGGCTTACAGCTTAGGAAAACTCAAATATCCTATCTCAAAAAATTAAAATATTCTGGGAATCTTAATCTTAAAATGTAAGCTATAATCAGCAATATTACAATAATAAAAGGCTTGCAATATTTCAGTTGATTTGTAATGAATCCAGAATGTATGACATTTTTGTATTACAGAAAATAAAGAACTTTATCACAATATTCTAATTTTCTGAGACAGTCCTGTATTTGCAGACTTCAAAAACAAAACCGAGATAATCCAGACTCTCTCCGCTAACACAGTGAAGGAAAGGGCCGTTAAAATGGCAGGTAACGTCACCGATCAGCAAATCAAGACATAAATTAAGCGCCAGCTACTCAATTATTGTGTTGAGTCGAGTGATGTGATCGATATTGAGCAGACTGCGCTTTTATGCAGGTATGTGAACTCTTATGTATTTGTAGCCAACTTAGTCATTTAGATAGTAGGCTAATATAACTAATATAGATACATACAGCATGTGTTGCCTTCATTATAAGTCTTATACAATAATTTTATTTTTTTGCGGCTCCAGACACATTTTTTTTGGTTGAATAGCTCTTTCAACATGTTGGGTTGCCGACCCCTGACCTGGGTACTCTGGTATCCAGTACTGGAAATTCTGATGCTTCTACGGTTACTGGTGCTTTTTCCACTAACCCTGCAGAATCCCAGGATGATGGACTGAACTGAAGTGTACATTTGATGGACTCTTTAACTAGGCTGTTTTTTGTAAATTTGGTATGAAATTGAATAGTTTAAATGAATTGTTTTGACTGTAAATGGCATATAACAATGGCTAACTTGGATTTACCTGGATTCAAATAAAATAACTCCTCACATTCAAGAGCAGACACACACTTATGATCAATAAGAACCACTAAGAATATCAGTTATGAGTGGTGCAATCACATCTGGATCCCCCTCTTTACTCCAAACAGCAAGAATAACGAATGAAGCTGTCGAGTTTGAAACCAGCGAGGGCTTTAGTGGGAACCAACACCTTTAGTGTCCAAACACCTGACGCTGGGACAGTTTAGCGCTACGACAGACTTCATTGATTTAACTACACATAAACAAGTGCTGAGGTGCATTATTAATACCCAACCTAGACAAGGAAATACAGGAGCCCTGAAGCCTGTTGGCAGTCTTACTTTTGATTCCTCCGAACCTCGCTTGAGAGGATCCCGTTGCTGTGAACAGACAAGAAATGAGACAGTTAAAAGAATTAAACCAAATATTTACAACATTTTTCATTTTTGGAGCCAGCGCCTGTCGTGCACTATCCCCCCATCCAAGCGTTTAAGGGAATGCACACATCTGGGTTTGAATGGTGTTGGTGGTTCAGAGTTGTCCAATGGGTGATGGAACCGCAAGGAGCCCATCATTGCTACTCCCCAACCTGATGGAAATGCAGGTAAAAACCTGCAGGCACTACGTACATGACCAGAGGCCCAGGCAGCTGTAATAAAGCCTCTGGGAGGATGGGGGGGATGGGCGGTCATCTTAACCCCCCTAAAAGCCAAGCTCTGTGATAAGAGGTCCCACACTCCAGCTCCGCTCCAGGCCTGATCTGAAGGCTCAACACTACTGCTTTGGATGAACAGATGCATGGAACACTCCTGCGCAATAAGTCATTAAATAAAGTTGATATCAGTTTATTCTCCTCAGCTAAGAGAAGAGTATCAGGGCCAGGCAGGAGAAAAATATAAATAATATTTTAGGAGGAGGAAGATTTTTTTTTTTTCATTATGCACTTCGAGAAAAAAGTGGAAATGTCGAGATTAATGTTGAAGTACAATTTCGAGAAAAAAGTCAAAATTTTGTGAAACACATATCACACCTATGCAGTTGCATAACTTCAGAAACGTACCCTTAACGTTCCACTTGCGTTAAGGATGTTAGTTAGTTAGTTAGTTAGTTAGTTAGTTAGTTAGTTACGGCTGCTGCTGCAGAGCCGTCAGTCTCTCCAACTGGATTTGATGGGCCAGAGGAGACGTTCCACTTTATTCACCAAATTGTATTTCAACTTTATTCTCGAAATTTCGACTTTATTCACGAAATTTCGACTTTATTCTTGAAATTGTATTTCAACATTAATCTCGACATTTCAACTTTTTTCTCAACATTCCGACTTTTCTCAAAGTGCACAATAAAAAAAAACCTTCCCCTCTCAAATATATTTCCTCCTGCATAGCCCTAATACTCTTCCGTAGCTAGGGGGTCTGGTGTAGGAACACGGGGGGGCATTTTGCTCAGAACAAGGATAACCATCGAGGTCGGATGTTTGTCCTCAAAGAGCAGCATTCTTATCTACTGACAAGTATGATGGTTGATGGAAACTTTTGTTTCAGCTCAGACCGAAAAAATTAACGAAATTTCAGCTGTGTCTTCAAGGCCATCAAAGATGACACCAATAATCTTTGAGGGATTTTATCCACGGATGAGTAGAGTTAGTGTTTAGTTGGTGCTGCATGGTAATACAAGCTTGTACTGACTTGACCAGGACTTTGTTTCCAGGACTTTGAATATTGTGCTCTGTCATGCAGATGGAGAGGTTCAGAACAAAAGCATAAAGAAGGAAGGAAAAAAGAAACACTGTTCCTGTGCGTACCAGTCCTACCCCTCCGGCTTTCAGCAGCTTCCTACGAAACTCCTCTGTGGGGTTGTTGAAGGTGAGCTTCTCGCAGCGGAGATGATTGACAGGCGGGTGACCCTCTAGATGGAGGAACAGGTCGTAGTCGAAACGAACCTTCTTCGGTTCTTCCTGGAAAAAAGGAGGCCAACCGCGATATTGGGGGACAAAAAACAAAACAAAAAAAAGATCAGTCATGATCAGCAATAGGTTAGTTAGAGTTCAATTTCCTTTTACAGAGAAAGTCAAGCCATGAACTGCTCAGGATGGCCACGAGATGATGAGCAACTCTCAACATTTTAAACAACTCAAACCTTTCAAATGTCTAAACAAATTGAGCAAATGCTACGTGTGGAAACATTCATAAACAACATAAAATCTCTTTGAACATAGAAGTGACGTGACTCGTCAAAAGGATCCAGCTCCATCTCGTCAGTCCAAAGAACAGTCTCCTGGGGGCGGTGCATCTTGTCAACTTGACAAATTCCAGTTTGGACCTCTTATGATTTGAGTGGAGTCCTCCTTGTTATTGTCCATCAAGTCCACTTTGGTTCTAACAGCGGTGGGAGGCGTGATCTGACACTGATGTACCTTCAAACTAAAAAAAAAAGAAAAGATTTTCCGATTCTAAATCGATTCTCATTAATTCCTAAAAATCGATTCGTATGTCTAAAGATAAATTATTTTACATCCTTACATTTTCGCCCGGTGAACTTTAATCCGAGCAGTCACGTCATTTAATTCACACAGGCACGTAGTGTGAAACTATCAAACAATGAACATGGTGTCGGAGAGCAGCGGTAGCATTAACAACGCACTGGTTTGTAAACCTGCCTCAGGTGGAGGAGTTCAAGTATCTCGGGATCTTGTTCACGAGTGAGGGAACGATGGAGCGTGAGATTGACAGACGGATCGGTGCAGTGTCCGCAGTTATACGGTTGATGTACCGGACTGTCGTGGTGAAGAAGGAGCTGAGTCGAAAGGAGAAGCTCTCGATTTACCAGTCAATCTACGCTCCTACCCTCACCTATGGTCATGAACTTTGGGTAGTGACCGAAAGGACAAGATCGCGGATACAGGCGGCCGAGATGAGTTTCCTCCGCAGGGTGGCTGGACGCTCCCTTAGAGATAGGGTGAGGTGTTCCAGGCATGTCCCTCCTCCCTAGGGAGGTGTTCCAGCCATGTCCCTCCTCCCTAGGGAGGTGTTCCAGGCATGCCCCTCCTCCCTAGGGAGTTGTTCCAGGCATGTCCCTCCTCCCTAGGGAGGTGTTCCAGGCATGTCCCTCCGGGAGGAGACCCCGGGGAAGACCCAGGACACGCTGGAGAGACTATGTCTCTCAGCTGGCCTGGGAATGCCTTGGACTCCCCCCGGAAGAGCTGGAGGAAGAGATGGAGGAAGAGCTGAAGGAAGAGCTGGAGGAAGAGATGGAGGAAGAGATGGTGGAAGAGATGGTGGAAGAGATGGAGGAAGAGTCTGGGGTGAAGGAAGTCTGGGCATCTCTGTTGAGGCTGCTGCCCCCGCGACCGGATAAGCGGAAGAAGATGGATGGATGGATGGATGGATGGATAGATGGATGGATTCAATTCAATTCAATTTTATTTATATAGCGTCTAATACAACAGAGTTGTCTCTAGACGCTTTCCAGAGACCCATACCCAGAACATGACCCCCGAGCAGTTATTACATAAACAATGGCAGGTAAAAACTCCCCTAGTGGGAGAAAAACCTTAAGCCAAACAGTGGCAAGGAAAAACTCCCCTTTAGGAGGGAAGAAACCTTGAGCAGGACCAGGCTCATAAGGGGGGACCCTCCTGCCAGACTGGTGGGTCAGGGACGGCAACAGCACAGCAGGCAGGTGGAAGCAGCAACGGGATGACCAGGGGTGGGGACTGCAGGCCAGCACGCAGCTCCCGAAGCTCCGGCCCAATCAGCAAGTCTCAGGTTGGGGTGCAGGGTCAGGGAAAGACTTGTGCTCCATAATGCAAGCTACAAGCCACCCACGACCACCTGCAGAGAGAGAAAAGGGAGGAGAAGGGGGGCCAGCAACGGGATGACCAGGGGTGGGGACCGCAGGCCAGCACGCAGCTCCCGAAGCTCCGGCCCAATCAGCAAGTCCCAGGTTGGGGTGCAGGGTCAGGGAAAGACTTGTGCTCCGTAATGCAAGCTACAAGCCACCCACGACCACCTGCAGGTTCCGGTGTCCGGCAAAGGATGCTGCAACATGGACAAAAGAGAGAAAAGGGAGGAGAAGGGGGGGCCAGCACAAGAAACTACAGGAGCGGATGGATGGATGGATGGATGGATGGATGGATGGATTTAAAATCGGAATAAACCAGCCACTTACTTCGGAATTAAGTTTAATTCGGAATGGCCATTTTCATTCGGAATTAGGTGTTTACATGGTAATTTTGACTCATTTTAAAATCGGATTTAATTTTCATTCTGAATTAAAGAGGAATTAAACTTCCCATGTAAAAGCACTCAATGAGGCCAAGTGTCATTGTTAGGTTAAAGCAGTGTTTCCCAACCCTGGTCCTCCAGGCTACACTGTCCTGCATGTTTGAGATGTTTCCCTCATCATCACACCTGATTCTAATTAATGGTCCTGGTTAGCTTGTCATCAAGGTCTGCACAACTGTGTTGATGACACAGGTACTTGTATCACAGTGTACTGAAGCAGGGAAACATCTCAATCCTGCAGGACAGTGTGCCCTGGGTACCAGGGTTGGGAAACACTGGGTTAAGGTTACCATCTAATGAAGGAAAATGTCATAATTAGATTAACTAAGGTTACACATTATAGTGGAGGCAGTTATAAGGACACGTGCACCAACTTGAGCTTGCATGTGTCAGACAGATAAAAGCCTACATACTAAAAGCCCATAAATGAGATCCAGTCCAAACATAGTGGATGACATTTAGCACATTTAGCAGCTTAGGTGCTGAAAAACAACTTTTTTGTAGGCACTTTCCACACTTTAACAGAAAAATAATGAGATCCACGAAATGACCTTCAAAAATGCAAAGCAGAGCTCATTAATAAAGAAACAGACGAACGTACCTTGTTTTTGAAGTAAACTTCAATTGGCAAGATAAAGCCTGCATATCCAGACTCCTCCACTTTGTACGGTGGATCCTTGCACACTGAAATCACAGAGAGTCTGCCATCACAGAGGGGTCAATAGCCATACAGAGAGGTTAACAAACAGAGAGCCTGACTTCACTTTGTTTCGTTCCTTAAAAGCAGAGCTGCACGTATCCGGTCACTGCTCAGTGCGCCGCTGCTGTCTGGACGTCTGGTTGCTGGGGAACCACGAAGAATTCAAACCCAGATCAATCGTATCAATCAGGTGCTATTCTTTCATCGGTTTTTGTGAAATTGGAACTTTAAAAAAGTGACACCAAATAAAACTTAAAAAAAAACAAGGACGGCAGAGATGGGTCATGACTAGGGGTGGGGAAAAAAATCGATATTGCAATATATTGTTGTGCTCTCTGTTTCAATAAATAATCGACATACTGATGGCCAATATCGATATTTTATTACAACACACATAATGGTTTACGCGGTTGTCACCGCACTATTGTTCAAGCTCTGCCCCGCCCGCCCCCACTGCCCTCGTGAACAAAACAAACATGTCGAAACGGCCGCCTGAGAAACCAGCTCAGAAAATACAGAACGACCGGTTTACTTCGTACAGACAGCGGGCTGAGCAGCACTGTTAATGCTGGAAATTACTTGCTGTTTGAGCCGGTGTTTAAGCTGCCATGTGCGTTAATCTCCGCTCGCACAGACAGACAACCAGCTGCGTTGTAAACGGACCCCGCTCGCGCTCCACGTGAGGAGAGCGCGTCGTACAGTAATACAAAATTATTCCACCTATTACAGACGCCGTTAAAGTAAATGATCGTCAGTCTTTTTGTGTTATGACGTTTATGCTTTTCACTCTGTAAGTGATCCTCGCTCGTATCCTTCCGTGTCCAGTCAACCGTGTGCTGGGAAAACTTGCAGATCATTGAATCACCAGACACGTTACACACGGACACGGACACACTCAGACACACGCGCACCCGTGCACAACCAGTGTTCAGTTCTTTGGATATTTCAGCTTAAATTTCAAAATGTTATATTAGTTCAATGAAGTTCATATTATTTATATTTATTATAGCTTGTTTGGTTTCTTCTGTTATCGGATACAGTTTGTCATGACATAAGTGAAAAATGCCTGATGCTTCATGGCAATATGTGTGTGTGGTGACAGAATAAATTAGACAGGCTAAAAGGATATTGGAAAAGAAGGGATATTGAAAAGCCTATTTGAGTTATTTATTTCTCAGTTATTTCACAATAATTATTTGTGAAATTATTATTTCACTAGTTATTTTAGTCATATAATTCAGGCAACAGCGCAAACATTTTTTTTAAAACACTAATCCACATCAATATCGGATCAAATCGAATCAAATGGTGATAATCGATTCTGAATCTTAAGAATCGGATCAATTCTTGACATTTTAATAGATACCCAGCCCTAGGAGGCAGTGAGGTACTTTGCAAAATTAAGTTGCTTACTGACTTTTCAGTATTAGAAACAAAGCAGTGCACTGTCCTGGTTTATATAAAACATGTTATTAATGTTCATGCACTTTAATTTGTCCAGCTGTACAGTGTTTACATTTACAAGCCTAGGAGACAGTGAGGAAATATACAAATGCACTTTCTTGTATGAAGTTTTGGCATTGAATAAATGCATAACTACAGACGTTTTCCTTTTTATAGGTATTTTTTCTTTTTCAGTCCCATATATCGTGATATATCGCTCTTACCGATATATCGAATATGGAAAATATCGTGATATTATCGATATCCTGGGCCACATATCGCCACAGTATCGAATCGGGACTTACCCGTATCGTCCCACCCCTAGTCATGACCCATCCAGGAGTGAGAAATCCTGGCTCAAACAGGTCTCCACCACTCAGTCTAAACAAGAGCCCTAAAAGTATTTCTTTTCTTTTTTGTCCTTTAATTAGAGATGCACCGATCAGGATTTTGAGGGCCGATCAACAAAAGCAGTATCTGCTGATCCCGATATTTCCGATCACAGCGTGAAATCCATAAATTCTTCAATATTGTTGTCTCATTTACAACACTGACATTGTTTTATTAGGTATCAAAATTAGGAGATGAGAAAGTATCACGAAGTGACCCCTGTTTTATGGCAGGCTGAGGCAATGAGCAATATTTCACACTCTAGAGACGACTTAGACTCGCTTACAAAGAGTAAGTGTAGCTTACTGCCTTAAGCTTTCTTCTGGCAGTAATTATGTACAACACAACAGCAGACATGTCACTCTCTATAGTTGATACAAGTTGTAAACTATAAACCTTAGTTTTCCTGTAGAAAAAAGAATAAAATCCTAAAATAAAAAAAATAAAAATGAATTATGAAAGCTTTGTGAAAGCTTTAGTGATAGCATCCGCCGCATGTGAGGAAACTATTGTGAGCGAAGCAAAACTCTTCACACTAGAACTCCTAATGTCCCTCGTGAAGCGACTGACACGACTGTGGTCCTGTGTGAGGGTTTGGATGTGACTGTATATAGTCTGGTACAACTCCTTTCATCAGTGAAATATTTACAACTCAGCAGCGCGTACCGTGGATCCAAGCAGCTAACGAGGCGTTTAAACCCGATGTCTTCTGCAATGAAAAGTGGCTTATGAATTCATTACTGTTACATCACTGTATGTATAATGCCCTATAGCTTGTTACCTCAATGTAAAGGAACATTACACTTGAACTCTCACTGCACAATTACCTTACAATGATGCTTTTTCTTGCTGTTGTTGCTGTTGTTTTTAGGTCTCTGTTACGTTCAGCTGAGTTAGCGGCGTTGCTCCTTTTCTTTTTCTGCCTTAGCGGCAGCCAACTTTGATAACTCAATATCCTCCTTGATGTGAGAAACGTTCAAATGTCTAATCAGCTTTGTTGTGTTTTAATTTTTTTTATAACATTCCTCCTCGCGGTATTTCCTTTGACAGGAAAGGACAACAAATTTGCGGAAGTAAATTTGACATTGTAAAACTGCCATACCGGCAACATCATTTTCAGTGTTGATGCTCTGTAGAGACGGCCATGCCCCCTTCTAGAGAGGACCACGCCCCCTTCTAGAGACGGCCACGCCCCTTCTATAGACGGCCACGCCCCCTTCTATAGACGGTCACGCCCCCTTAGCAGACCTGGATCTGAGATGTGGGAATGGACCATGGATCTATTAATAAAAACTGGATGGGACATTGAAAATGGCCGCCCATTCATTTCAATGCAATTTGCTCACTCAGCGCATACGCTGAAAAAGTTCCTGACTTCCGGGTTTACTTCCGCGTTATCGGGCCCATAGAGCATGCGCAGTTGAGTCACCTCCCATGATGCTCTGGGCCTCCCATCATGCCCTGGGGCAATGACGCGAATATTAATATAATATGTATTAATATAATATATTAATTAATGTATATTATTACATGTATAGTATTACATACATTATTAATGTGTTAATATAATATAATTATATAATATTTATTAATATAATCAGGCATCAGAACGACTTGTCCTAAAAAAAGATGAAAATTCTCGACGTGGACGAGTGAGGGCGCAACGCGCCCGAACCCTCTAGTTTGAGTCTATTTTGAAAAATAGACTCAAAATGGTGCATTCTGGTGGTCTCAAAGCTCCATAATCACATCTTTTATCAATGCAAGAATACACACAAAAAAATCAGAATTTTTGCAAAGAATGATGCATTTTGATAACATAATAACACGCATTCATCATCATGGGTAATTCTTCATGCATGAATAAATCTTGAAATTAAGATAATTATATCTTAAACTTATTGAATGGCCAGAATCCCCCTTTCCCACCGAAAAAACTAGGGATGCACCAAAATGAAAATTGGAGGCCGAACCTGAAGTCGAATAAAATTTAAAGACTTGGCTGAATACTGAGTACCGAATAGCCTACGGAATGCGGTTGTTCACAGTTTTTCATTTATTTTGCCATTTTTTTCACAATTGCATAGATAATAACAACAAAAACAGTAAACTAATGAGTTGAGCCACTGTCAAGCAGCTGGCGATGCGGTTGCTTAAATTGACCAAAAGGTGGCTCTCTAACATCACAGTTTGTGTACTGTGCGTGACTCTGATGCTGGTTAGTAATTAAGGAGTTAAAACTCACTCGCCACTTAGGGGACTCAGTAGCCAGCAGAAACAGCAGTAGGAGCATTTATTACATTTATTAACTGTAGTACCGCTATTATGAGAGGTTATTTCTCACAGTATTAGCCTAAAGGGACTTAAGTCTGATTTATGGTCCCGCGTTACACCAACGCAGAGCCTACGGCATAGGGTACGCGGCCGTACGCACCGTACGGCGCGCGTCGCGCGTACCCTACGCCGTAGGCTCTGGGTCGATTTAACGCAGAACCATAATTCAGGCTTCTCTCACTGCCGCAACGTGTTGCCTCAGTCATTTCAATGAGAAGCACACCACAAAACACTGCATTGCATATTCAGTGCCGCACAGAGGCTCCCAAATGGAAATGATTTTTGATTTCTGAATGAATGGATAGATACGTCGCTTTTTTTTTTTTCCCCCGTTCCGCGGAAACCGCGGAAATTTTTTGCTGAGACCAAAATCCGCGGAATTCCGCGGATCCGCGGAAGATTCTGATGCCTGTATAATACATCTGTGGAATGCACAGACACAGCCGTGACGTCAGCCGTGACGTCACGCCCAGAAAGAGACTTTTCTTTGACTTTTCTGGCCCTTAGAAAACATTTTTGTTTTGGATATAAAGTCCATGACTTAAAAATATAGAATACAAAGATTAGTAATTGCCGGTGATTACAGCTGGAGGTGTCCTGTGAACAGTTTTAGAGGCTTCTCTTTTACTATTGCGGTCTATGGGAAAAAAGCTTTCTGGGCCCCATGGGATTTTTTGTTGCAGTACCACGGCTGGCCACTGGGAAAAATCGGCGTGCCTGCTCCGTGCAAGATTCGGGGGCTGGAATGGACTCGCTGGCGGCGGTTTGGTGTTGTAAACGTCATCGGATCGGCCTGCTTTGAACTACTATTTTGAGAACTCCCATCAAAAACCGATAGGGGCATTATCGATCGATCCCAATCGGTTTTCAATCGATCGGTGCATCTCTAGTCTAGACTGGAAAAACTAAAATCTAAAGAAACATCACGCATCCACGAATCTGAAACTGGCTGATCTGACAGTGGCCCAGTCGCCTGGCTGCTATAAATTATACAACTAATTATAACATAATATATTAAATCAGCTTTTTTACAACTTTTCACACCACACAGTCCGTTTTTAGCTATAATGTCAGTGTGGCTGGATTGAGGACACAAAAGCCCACAAAAAGAGTCCGGTATGGTATTTTGTATTTCCATTATAAAATGGTCCCATTGAATCGAACCTTACGGTACCATTTCTACCCCCCCGTTGTTTGTAGATCCATGGAACAATGGCACAGTACGGTAAGGGCAGAGCTACTGGCGTCACAAGATACAATCCGCTGTTGGTGGACAGAAAATTTCACTAGCCACGGCAAGAACAAGCGTGACAACACTCTTCGCAGCCTGCAATCTTCTCTCAAACAACGTGGCATTGATTGTACATACGAAGTACCAAAAGCGTAACAAAAACGAGCTGCTGGACGACCTCCATTGTTGCTGTTGGTAGCGTCTCCGCGGTAGCGTCTCCGCGGTAGCTTCGCTTTTGTTGTCGTCGCACTACTATGACACCACGCTAGGTGTTCGGTCTACACCCCGCACGGGCCGTGGCGGTCCGACTTGCAGTGGAAACGCTCACCTGAATTGCCTGGACAGTTCTACACCGTACTGAACTGTACCGGACCCTACCGAAGCGCTCAGTGGAAACGGGGCTTAAAACAAGTGGATGGGGTGGAGGACAGAACACTGTAGCAACAGATTAGACATGAAAGAGCTTCATGTACAAGGAATCTGGAGGAGAAGCCTTTCATTAGCTCTTCTAGGTCTGTAGTTTCATATTCATGGCTTCACAAAGCACAATATTTATGATTTAAATTAAAAAAGGGAAAGAAAAACCCTTACAACTGTGGAAAAAATGTATTCTCACATATTGGAAACTTCTTGTATTAAAGCACATGAATAGATGCAAAATAAAAATAGTGAGTTCATGCTGTTAAAATGATGAGGGAAGAGGCAGTCCTCAAATAAAATCATTCAACGCTATTTAAAAAGGTATGGATAAGAAGCAGTCTCTCTACATCAGTGGGTAAAACCATTACAGATCCATTATCCAAGTGACTGTTGCCTTCATGCCATTGAATGCGTTACCTCTTCACCACTAAACCTGCTTTACTTTTCTCACGAGAACTCATTAACTCCCATTTCTACAGACTCTTCCGATGCACAAACACAAAAATATCTCCTGCTTAGATTAGAAGCAGGGCTTTTAAAAGTGGTGACAATGTCAAAGGTTCCCGGTTCAACCCCGGTGGGACCTGAAGACAAACAACGTCTGCCAGAGCTCAGGTTCTGCTCTCAGGAGGAGCCTGTTTGTCAGATTCCATCCCTGCGGACTCTGCACAAAAAGCACCAATTAAGTTCATCGATGTGGAAATCTGAATGTGTTTACTCAAAGAAATTACAGAAATAGACTTTCACTTCGGCTCATTTTAAGATCATTTTGAGACATTTTAGACGAAATGTGCCTAAAAAAACAGGAAGGCATTCTGGAAAACTAAAGCAAACGCAAATACATTTCAATTACGGTGCTGATTTTCCATCTGTTTTAAAATATCAATAAACAATAATAAGTGATAATTAGTGAGTTCATGTTGAACTGAACTCTCCAATGCAAATGACCATATGCAACTTATTTGATGAATGCAAAATGCACTTCCAAAACCAATTGTACTTTTTTGTCCTCCTGTCCTCCGCTCTGGTGTTAAAACAAAACCATGTTTTGAGGTAGTTTTGATAATGAGCCAGCAGTGACATGAAGAAAAACACCCACTTTTAGACTTTCCTTATAGACAGAAACTGTGCCAGTCCAAGGTAAAGTTGCTTTGTCAACGAAAATTATGATCAAATTATCAAAAACCCTTTATCACCTGAGGAAAACGAGACGAGACGCAACGAAAATACTGGTCATGTGATGATGTAAACTCAAATTAGAGTCTTCTGTATCTGGAATGAATGTATTCTTGAGTGTATAAGGTAACAATAATATAATAATAAGATAACCTTGTTTGAATTGTAAAATGGGTTTGGCTAAATACAATCTTTGACGAAAACTAGACTTAAAGGAGCCGTCTGTAAGAAATGGCCAAAACTGGTACTGCAGTCACTTTCAAAATATTGTTGAGCGGCGTGTACCCTCCCCCTCCTCCCCCCGACCAGAGGTTGCCAGGTAGGCTGCAGAATGCAGCAGGAACGTAGGCTGCCATGGCTGCGATAATTAGAGCCGAGCTGGCAACCCGGATGCCGAAACAATACTTGGTGATTGGGAGATAGGTGGAGGGTGGAGCTTCAGAAACAATACTGACTTGGTGATTGGGAGATAGGTGGAGGGTGGAGCTTCAGGCCAAAACAAAAAATAACAACATAAACATCAGTTGCGGGCTGCAACTCCTCTTTTTAAACTGGAATATCCTGGCTTGAGTGCTGTTGTCAGTGACATAAGTATTTGAAATGAACATGATTTTTAAATGTCTGTTGACATATCGGGGTCATTTTATGATTCGTTTTATTATTGCTCTTACATACAGCTCCTTTAAATGGTCCTGGACAATCCTGACTAAAATAAGACTAAAATGCACAGACTTTTAGTCGACTGAAACTTGACACGACTAAAAAGGAGAATGAACGTGACTAAAACTAATAAAAAATAAAATGATAGCTTGACCCAAAGAGTAGACTAAAACTAAAATCGAAACAGCTGCCAAAAACAACACTACATCAATGACTTCACACATTATCTAAAATAAACAGCAGTAAATGGGTGCGAAAACAAAAGAACAGTCAGGATCGTCTTTGAAAGAGTGAACTGAGTAACTGACTTTTTAAATATTTTTTAATAACCAGAATGAGAGTTTGGGTATAACATACATATACAGTGGGGCAAAAAAGTATGTAGTCAGACACCAATTGTAAAAGTTCTCCCACTTAAAAAGATGAGATGCCTGTAATGTACACACTTCAACTATGAGAGACAAAAATCACCGATCACAGCGTGAGAAAGTGATGAGGAAGTATCATGAATTGACTTTTATTGCAGGCTAAGGCAATGAGCAATATTTCACAATCTAGAGACTCTTAGAGACGACTTAGACTCAACTTACAAAGAGTAGGTGTAGCTACTAGCTTCAGCTTTCTTGTGGCAGTAATTATGTACAACACAACAGCAGACATGTCACCAGAGGTGGACAGAGTACCCGACCCCAGTACCTGAGTAAGAGTACAAATTCTACTGGTCAAAATTTACTCCGTTACAAGTAAAAGTAAGTCAGTCAAAATATTACTCGAGTAAGAGTAGAAAAGTACTTGCTTTTAAAGGTACTTAAGTATCCAAAAGTAAATTTACTTTAAGTAAAATTAAGAGTAAGAGTACATTTCTTATTTTCCACATCAGTAAATTACTATATTTTTTCTAAATTAATTTAAGGATCTTTTAACTTGTTTCTGAGAATTCGATGTTGAGTTGTTGAAAGCAGAGAGGTAGTTGTGCTTCGGCAGACACAATAAACATTTGAAAATAAATGTCTGTGGTTTGTCTGTGCCCTCGTTTTTTACTCGGTCGAACTCAAACATTGAGTTAAGATACGGCCAAGGATTTTGTGAAAGTCCCTGCTCCGAGTCCGGCTCATTATCAGACTCAGACGACTCAGCGGATTGTTTTTCTTCTCCTGACGCAGGTGTAGCCGTTGTTGCGGCTATGTCTTGACTTGTTGCGGCTCTGTCTTGACAAACGCAGGCTACTTTGGCGGTATCGTTATGAGGAGGCTTGACGTATTTCCGCTTTACGTACATCCCAGTGGAGAGCGTGCACTGTGATAGGTCTCCTCCTTTGACAAAAACAGCTTGTGTCCAATAGGATTTTAGGGAAGAAGAAAAAAGAGAAGACCTGAAAGTAACGAGTACTTTTCAGCCTTCCTAGAAATTTACTTGAGTAAAAGTAAAAATATTTGTCTTGGAAATGTATTCAAGTAAGAGTAATAAGTACCAAAGAAATCTAATACTCAAGTGAAGTACAAATCCTCTGGATATGTACTTAAGTACAGTACTCAAGTAAATTTACTCCGTTACTGTCCACCACTGCATGTCACTCTATAGTTGATACAAGTTATAAACTATAAACCTTAGTTTTCCAGTGGAAAAAGGAATGAAATCTTAAAATAAAAATGAATCATGAAAGCTTTAGCGATAGCATCCGCCGCGTGTTAGGAAACTGTTGTGAGTGAAGCACAACTCTTCACACTAGAACTCCAAATGTCCCTTGTGAAGCGACTGACACAACTGTGGTCCTGCGTAAGACATCATATAAATTATACAATTTATATGAAAAAGTAGACATTTCCCCAAGGTGGGACGTAGAACAGAAACATGTGACCAAAGCACCTTGTGTTGATATGTTCCCCCGACCCTGACCACTCAAAGGTCACGTGAGTCCAGTCTTGAGTGGAGCTCCGTTCCTCGCAGTCTGCCACCAGATCATTTGAATATTTTGAGCATATGAGCAACATTTTCCTAAAACAACACTGCCAGTATACTTCATCCTAGACCGGACACGTCATCTATGTTTGCAGCCAAGCCTTTTTCTCCAATGATACGACTGAAAAGAGAGCTGGGGGTCCTTGGGACGATCTTGAGTCATGGGAACAGCGGGATTATCATCTAGTTTATGTTCGCAGACAAGATGTTTGCACTTCAGCTGAAGGCATGACCACGTTTTGGCCTCCATCTCGCTATTGGTGAGCGTCTAGATATAAATTGTAATGTTATTAAACTATAGCAGGCATCAGAGGATTTTACTGTTGTCATGAATGAATCAATGGAAACAGCTAAAGTAATTTCCCCTCCAGATTGTGCATACCTTTAGCTAGCAATAAGACAGTAGCATGACAAAGATTTTAGTGAAAGGTTGTCTATAGTTTGGTTTATTTTTTTAATTGACCAACATTTACAGTACATTAGACCAGCATTTATTTTTATTTTTTTTAATTTTTTCCCCATTTTATCACCCAGTGCTCCTACCTAGACAGTCCTGGGCATTGCCATCCCCTACCAACCCCGGGAGGATCCTGCACTGAGCTCAGGTCTCCTCCTTAAACTGAGGAGTGAGCATCTTTTCACCAGACAGGGTGGGGCATTTATTTTTCTTAAAAGGTGCTTTTTACCTTTTAGTCGTATTTACATGGTGGGCCTATGATCTAAAAAAAAAAAAAATGTGTTTATATTCTCACACTGATAATTGAGCATTTGATGGGGGTCTCTCTGTGTGGAGTTTGCATGTTCTCCCCGCGCTTGCGTGGGTTCCCTCCGGTTACTCCGGCTTCCTCCTACAGTCTAAAATCATGGGTAGTAGGTTAATTTTAGAGATGCACCGATTGATCGGCCACTGATCGGGATCAGGCCGATAATGCCCCTATCGGTTTTGATCGGAAAATAATAGTTCAGTGCGGGCCGATCTGATGACGAGAAACCGCCGCCCGCGCGGGCGGTCCCGCATCTCAGACTGAGCAGTCCTGAGGAGGCGTCGGCCTCGCCGGTGCAGCAGTTTTACAATGTCTGAAAAGGACAGCAAATTTGCAGTTTGCAAAGTGTGTGCAAAGGAAATACCCCGATGAGGAATGTTACTAAAGAGTTTCAACACAACAAAGCTGAAAAGACATTTGAAAGTTTTTCACAAGAAGGAGTATATTGAGTTTTCAAAGTTGGCTGCTGCTAAGGCAGAGAAAAAAAGGAGCGCGCAGCAACGGCACTAACTCAGCTGTAACACCTGTAACAGAGACTTATAAACGACAGGAAGAAAAATAAAGAACTACATCGTAAGGTAATGAATTCATATGCTTTGCTCATCAGCCGCTTTCTGTTGTAGAAGACATCGGGTTTAAACACGTGTGCGGCTTGGATCCGCGGTACGCGCTGCCGCGGTGCGCGCTGCCGCGTCATAAATATTTCACTGATGAAATCCTGTCGGAGTTTTACCAAACTATATACAGTCCAAAGTCGTGTCAGTCGCTTCACGAGTGACATTAGGAGTTCTAGTGTGAAGAGTTTTGCTTCACTCACAAGAATTTCCTCACACGCGGCTGATGCTACCGCTAAAGCTTTCACAAAGCTTAATAATTCATAATTCATTTTTATTTTAAGATTTAATTCCTCCTTCCACAGGAAAACTAAGGTTTATAGTTTACAGCTTGTATCAACCTTTAGAGAGTGACATGTCTGCTGTTGTCTGTGCTGCTGCACATGTTGTACATAATTATTACCACAGGAAAGCTGAAGCTACTAAACTACACTCACTCTTTGTAAGCAGTCTTAGTCGTCTCTAGAGGGTGAAATATTGCTCATTGCCTCAGCCTGAACTAAAAAAGACAATTTATGATACTTTCTCATCTCCTAAGTTTTATACCTAATAATACAATGTCAGTGTCGTGTACATGAGAAAACAATATTGACGAATTTATGGATTTCACGCTGTGATCGGCAAAATAGGGATCGGCCGATACTGGTTTTCGAGATCGGTGATCGGCCCTCAAAATCCTAAACGGTGCATCTCTAGTTAATTGATGATTCTTAATTGCCCGTAGGTGTGAGTGTGTCTGGTTGTTTATGTATGTGGCCCTGCGATGGACTGGTGACCTGCCCAGGGTGGGATCGGCTCCAGCAGACCCCCGTGACCCTGCAAAGGATAAAGCGGGTGTAGAAAATGGATGGATGGATTATGTATGTATGAGTACTATCCATTTGAGTTTAAACATAAAAGGAGGAGATGAACATGAACATGCTCACTTGTCGAAGGTCAAACAGGTCAAATATGACCAGAAGCTGAGACGCAGCTGAAGTTATCTTTAAGAAGGCCAAACGAAGACGAATCCCATTTTGATTACAGTGGTGATTCTGGCAACATTTAAGATCAATAAGGGCTGAAAACATCACCTACCATTTAAATAAATACACGTGAACCCATTTAACCTAGAGATTAATTTTGTGACAACTGCAATGAAGTCAAAAAAGGTGCAGGGTACTTTTCCCCGAGTTTTGTCAGGAAATCAAAACTATCTGAGCTCCCAGTCTACTGGTGTGGAACAGAGGAAATATAAATCCAACCTGACAAATGTTTGGGTTCCACTTGAGAAGTAGCTTAGCAGTGTGTGCAGGTCCTTCAACACCCTGATGTGACCCGAGTCCTGCCCAGATTTACAGTCCCGTGCAGCACAAGCTGGAGCCCCGGCCCTTCAGGGAGCGGTGGTGATTTAAGGCTCAGCTGACGACTCTGAGGTCGCCCTCACCGCTGGAGGCCAGACATCCAAACCCCAAGACCACTGAACAAATATTATGGGTTAGCGTTAATTGTGCAAGTGGGTCAGGTTCAATTACACTCTGCTAAAAGAGCCCATTCAGTGAGCCGTCTTCACCCAGACTGGAGAGAAAGAGGCAATGACCAAAAACTAACAAAAATGAGCAGAAGCTTTACACATGAGATGTCCCATTCAAATTTTATGGATGGAGAATGGATGGATTAATGGTCATTTTCAGTTTAGCTTCAGTGAAAACCACACACACACACAGGTAAAATCAAGTCTTCAAATCGACTAAGAAGTCACATTTAAAAACACAACATGTGGTCAAACTTTTATTGCTTGGGCAACGACATGCTAGAGCTCCCCTGTAGACGCATCAAAGTGGGGAAGCTACTCTGATTACCACTGGGGTTAGCGCTACCGTGCCCAGAAGAGGTGGAAGGAAGAAAATAAATAAATAAAAATAAAAAATAGTATATGGCAACAGGCAATTGTAATGATGACTTGGCACAACAGCAGTATTCAACAGCAATTCAATGAATCTGGGCAAAGGCTTTGGTCCCTCAGACAGGACCGCATCAAGAATCATCATCGTCAGCTAACATGACCACATGGACGAGGGATTACTGCAGGGGACCTTTAGTAAGGACGACAACAGACAAGACACCTCGTCATTGCACGTGGCACAAGACCCTGGTACTACGTAGCTACAAAGACAGGCTCACAACTTCACACCTAGTACGAGTACGAGTATTTTAATTTGTGCACTCGCTGATACTGAGTACCGTTACGATACTTCTACCACAAAAATAACTGGGCTAAAAATGCAATGAATTGGAAGACAGGTTTTATTTGCAACAGAAATTAAATTTTAAACAAAACTCCCCGGCCATGCGCCACGCCGACAGCCCGTAGTCTGCCTTGCTTCTGTCGTCATCCCTTATTTTGAAATATGTCCACACTGCTGACGTCCCGCCGGCATTAATTGTCGCCATCTTGCCTGAAATGGAGCTGCCAGTCTCACTCACGGGTATCACTCTCTTCTCATCACCACGCTAAGCTTAGCCGACTAGCAGCTAACCGGAACAGCTGGCTGAGGCTGCACACTCACCCGGGGACATCGGCCCCTAGAGTAACTAACCAGTAACTACAACAACAATGAAGTGGTATCGGAGAATTTTTGCGAGTACAAGTACGAGTATATGAGAGCAGTATCAGCCCCGATACTGATACCAGTATCGGGGCATCCCTACTTATAACAACTATTTTTATAGTCAATAAATCGATCGATTACTAAAACCTTTAACTGACTACCTTTAACTTGGATTATTAATTGTCCAATACCTTTATCCATTTTTATTTAAGTATTAGGCTTTAAATTAGCCCAACATTGTCAAAGGCATGTGCTAACTCATAAGAAAACATTGAAAATTATTTATTCAGTCAAAAATAAATGATTATTTAACTTTTGCTGCCCATAAGACTACAAAAAGTAACATTAGGTCAAGTCCTTCATGACCATCCTGTTGTCTCCAACAGGGTTTGTCAGAGTACGTCTTAAAGAGGACCTATTATGAAAAGCAGGTTTTTTCTTGCTTTAACATATATAAAGTGGTCTCCCCTCAGCCTGCCAACTCAGAAGGAGGAAAGCAACCAAATTCTGCAGTGTCTGTACAGCCTTCCAGTGTCATGTGGATCTATGAGCCAATAAGATTCTGCTCCCGTCGTTACGTAACAGAAATGCAAACCACGCCACAACTATAAAACCGTGTAACTGCATGCAAGCGTCTGACTATCGCTTCGCGCTGCGTGACATCGGACGCTCTCTGTCCATCTCCCTCCAGAAGCTGCAATCATAGAGATAACTTCTCATTTCAACTAACTGGATCAGCCGTTCCTCATCCGTGACTGTTTCCTACAGCGCTTTCAACTGGCTTTCAACCGGCTTTCAACGCGAGGGACAGGAAGAAAATAGAAGCAGGGCATCCGACAAATGTTCAGCTCAAAACGGCGCGACGCAGCACTGCGTCGCTGCGGCCAGTTAGGACAGTCCAATAGAAAATAAAGCAATGGAATTGATTTTGGCGCTGACGCTCGCATCGCATAAAGCCTGAATTATGGTTCCGCGTTAAATCGTCGCAGAGCCTATGCCATAGGGTACGGTGTAGCCTACGGTGCGCGTCGCCGCGTACCCTATGCCGTAGGCTCTGCGTTGGTGTAACGGAGAACCATAAATCAGCCTTAACTCCGCCGGCCGGAGATTCCACCATTTTTTCCTAGCGGTGTATCGCGTCATTCGCGTCATCACGTCAGGCAGCCAATCAGCACAGAGCCTCATTATCATAACCTCCCCGCCCACTCAGAATCCCTCATAGAGAATGAGGTTAGAAACGGTAAAGATAAAGACATGGCCCAGAGGCTGAATTTCAAATGTATTTAGAAAAAACAATCAAAACCTTGTTTCTAAGACATTCAATGCCTGTTGAAAATAAACATTAAATGCCTTAATAGGTCCCCTTTAACTCTTGGGCTGTTGACGAAATGTAGGAAATTAAAAACTACCAGAGTGAAAGAGGTCAGAGGTCACCTGAAGTCAGTTGGTGTAAGAGAGGAGGGTGCAGAAGATAGGGTTAGATGGAGGTGGATGACCGTTACTCCTTAACAGCTTCTGAAAGCAGACCAATATCTGTTTTGTCATTTAAACATTGATGTGTTATACTGACTGATGTCTACGTTGACCATATTCGTTGCAGCCATACTTTTAAAAACACACGTACAAAATAAAACAGACAAAGAAGCAAGAGAAAGAAAAACCCCTATATTGTCCATAGTATTGCACATTTTTCTATGATGAGCTTGTTCATACACACTACACACAGATGACAGAAGTAGGAATTATTCAATATGTATGGACTGCAAAAGAAATAACTCAGGACCTACGCCCGACATCATCTGAAAGAATGTCTTTATACAACGTCACACCTAACGATCTGCATGTGGTGCAGACCTCCAGAGAGGGGAACCAGGGGACTATCGTAGCCAACTGGAGAGCAGGCAAGCGTTTAAAAAGGGGTCAGAAGCCATTTTGATCGGCAGCGTCACACGTGAATAAATGCAGAGGACTGGTTTAACGCTTCTCTAAAACGCTTTGAATATGCACAGAAGAGAACGTGACGCATTTGAGTATGACTAATCATCAAGACTGCTATTTTTCCCTTTTTAAAAATCATGAAAAGCGACCTGAGGAAATAATTTTGTTTGTTGGTTTGAATGTTCGTTATGAGTCAAAAACAAAACAAGAGAAAACATGTAGCTGGTATGGCTGAGGCAAGCCTATACACAGGGCTGCACATAAGTGGGCCGCCAGAGCGCATGCGCCGTCGAAATCCACAGTGCGCTGTCAATCTTGTGCTGCGAAGCGCTTTTGCGTACCAACAGCTGGGGCTCATATTATTGGTTGTGGCCAGACCAGAATACTAATATTAAAAAATCTATTGCGAGAGCTTTTCCCCAGAACTGCCACTCAAAGTTGGTACTAGCCAATCACAGCGCGTCCTTACTCCCCCTCAATGATCGTGGCGGCGGTGGGTTGGGAAGGAAGAGAGGTAAGGATCAGCTTTACTGAACAAACCCAAGCAAGCGCCATTAAGTAATTATTTTGGCGTTCCACCACCACCAACTACAAAGAGACGCCAAACTGAACCACTACCCGAATTGAACAGAAAACGTGTGTTCGCCGAGAAGTGGCTGCAAGATGATACGCGGCGACACGTACCGTATGTTCGCGTTCCTGCGTATCCTACCCCGTAAGCTCTGCGTTGGTGCAACTCGGAACCATAAATCCGCCAGTGTCCGTCACTGCGTGCAGCAGTTACCTGCACCAGCAAGACGCTGCTCTCTGATTATGGCTCACAGTTTATGAAAACCCCAAGTAAAAAATAAATTTGAGAATATTTTATGAAATCAATAAACAATTCCATCATCAAAATTATAACAAATAAAGGTTCAACATATCTTGCTTTGCATGTACAGTAATAAGACTAGGTCATATATTAGTTTCAACGTTTAAGTTGAATTATTGAAATAGATTAACTTTTACATCATATTCTAGTTGAATTATTGAAATAAATTAACTTTTACACCATATTCTAGTTGAATTATTAAAATAAGTTAACTTTTACACCAAATTATAGTTGAATTATTTAAATAAGTTAATTTTTACACCATATTCTAGTTGAATTATTGAAATAAGTTAACTTTTACACCATATTCTTCAACTGAAGCAATATTCTACACCTTGGCTGATGTGGACATACAGAGCATAGGAGGCTATTTCAGCTGCTATATGGTTGGCTGTCTGTATAGTCATGCAAGTTCAATGCTATTAAAGAACACGTTTTTTCATATAAAATAAACACATTTTTATGCAGTTTAGAAGTTTTGGGGCTTTTTTTTGGCTCCTGCGCTGCGGAAATCGGGGCGTCCTTTATTTCTATTTCTGAAAGGTGGCAAACCTAGGTGCAAAATATGCCGTGAGCATCCCAATCTGGCCGATAAAAACTGTAACTTACTTATACTGACTCTACAGACTAACACGCACCATAATTTGTTAATTCATCTTTATAAGTGAATAAATATCGTTTTGCCTATAACTTATTCCTGCATCCCTCTTTTATCGATCCGGCGAGACGGGTCACCGCGTTTTTGCAGCCCCAAGTCACATATCCAGGGGCTCCTCTGAGCACCAGACCAAAATAATTATGTGCAGCCCTGCCTATACACACACTCTAGCCATTCTTAGCATCATAAAAGATGCATTTTATTACATTTGACAAATAAACTTTGCATGTTCACTGTGTTATGCATAACAGAGGGAGCCTGACCTTAAAAAAATCCCCTGGAAGCTTGTGGATTCGGATAAGGGAAGTAAATGTGAAGGAAAAGTCAGCGCAGCGCCTAGACTGGGTTCAGAAGGTCAAGTTGAAAAGGTTACCATGGTCTGAAGGAGCGTCTATGGGGCACTAATGCACAATGCAGCCACTGACCTGTAACGCTACACTGGTCAGTGGTCAAAGAAGCTTCCAGAGGCGGACGGGACCATGCTGGTTACAAACATGGCCTTTGGTTGAAGCTAGCATGCCAATCACAGAACAATGGCAGTCACTACGTATCTGCCCTTTCAAAATAGATTGCTTTGTAATGAGGCCGAGCTAAACTACAGACTGACCATAGCGTAACTAACCACTATTTTTATAAGATAAGATATTCCTTTATTAGTCCCAAAGCGGGGAAATTCAATTCAATTATAGTCATCTATCGATTATTGAAAAGTTTCATTGACTAATCGGATAATGAATTGTGCAATAATTTAAACAATTTAGCTATGAGGTTAAAAAATTAGCCTAATATTGTAAGATTGAGGCGGATGATTCGGCCTGGCAACCTTTAACCTGTTTTTTGGATTTTGGAGGTGAATTTCGCCTGAACAGGCCTATCCAAATTAAATCAACAATATCTCCACAATTATAAGGACGATATGCATAGTCTTGGCGAAATTGTGAATGTTCACATGCCTGAGCAAATTGTGATAAATCAAAGAAAAAAAATTTTTTTTTATCCTTGTCTAATTTATTTTTTTTAGTTTGAAGTGGAAAACACCATGACAGCAACTTGACCAAGCTACATGAGAATAGCTTAAAAAACACAGATTTTATAAAGGTTTTAATGTGGATAGTACCAGATCGACTCTTTATTTGGGCACTTGGATACCTATACTGGGCCAAAATGTGCTAAATGTGTTTTTTACCTCTTTGAAGGGAATATGGCTATAAAATACTTTGATGATACATGATACTGATGATTCTGATTCTGATTCTGATACACGAGTCCTTGGTAAACTTAATTACTGGATTATTTCCAGGTCCCATGACTGCAAAACAACCTCAAATCATTATCCTTCCACCAACATGTATGACACTGGGAATAAGGAGTTTCTACAGAAATGCTTGGTTTTGTTTTTGCCAAACATGGCGCTGGGCATTCAGGCACAACAACTACAATACCATCTCATAGGACATCAGTCCACAAATTTTTCAGTTGGTCCTGATGCAGTTTTGCAAACTGTCACCGTTCCATTTTTATTTTTAGACAGAGAAGGCTTTTACGTGACGACCCCTTTTTAAAAAACGACACTTGTTTAGTTTTTTTTTATAGTGCTGACATGGCATTTAACATTTATTACAATCTTATTAGATATGTTTTATAAGGCCTTCCAGATTAATTTACAGCAACATTTGTTTTACTAAGCCCATGACTTGAGTCTGTCCTTCTTGGCATCGTGTTGCACACCTCAAAACGTCTGCTCTCACAGGGCTCTGCACACCTGCTGATGAGCAATTCATTTAGAAGTGATGATGAAAAGCAGTTGACTGTCATTTACAACATACGCAATTTCTTTAGGTTAAAATGTAGTCAACATCATCTTCTTATCCCCATGTGTGTCCAGTCCAGCAGTAGCAACAAAACTTGGAAAAACAAGAGAACGGCATTTGTTCAGAGAAAACAAAGGCTGGATAAGTCCAACTGTACATACCAGACCAAAAACCACACAGGTGTCAAGCCACACCCACCTCCAGAGACCAGACACAGATGGAACGGATGAGTCCCGTGGGGTTGGTGGGGGTTAGCGGCGGTGGGCGGGCCATGACCATGGGGATGCTTCAGATATCAGGTCTCTGATTAGCAGCTCTTTCAGAGGAACAAGGCGCCGACAGCTTTTCAGCTTTCAAATTGAGGCCGTAAACGAAATCGTTTTACAAGCTCAGAACAACCTTCGGGGACAATTGGACTATTTTCTTGTCATTGGCTGGACTGCAGTCATCATCCCCTCACAAAGAGGCACAGAGATGTTATGCAGACGGGTTTAAAAAAATTAAAATTAAATTAAAAAAAAAGGACCAAACTTACCTGCTAGGTCTAGATCTTTGGACTGAATTTACCTTTGGTCTACATTAATAATACTTGTAAGTAAGGAACCCATGACCTTTTCAAGTGTTTCTGACAAAAAACTTGCACCTTTAGTGCGTGGAGTTGCTATTAACCCTGGAGCAAGGTTTTATGGCAGTGCTGCGCAAGGAAGGAGTGAAACAAGAGTCGAAATAGAGCCCATATAAACTGTGCTTCAGTGAGCCACTTCCTCCGGCCTCCTTTCATCGGCTGAACCAAAGGAAAGCTGGCATTTACAGCCCGGTTCCTGTTATTTGGTGGTGGATACTCCATCTACCGGCATCTCCTTCCCTTCATGGCAGCAGTAGCCTGCAGCTCTGATGCTCAGTTTGTCTTCCACCAACATAACTGCACAAGTAGGATTTTTGTCAAATAGCTGGCAAATTTCTGAAGCTCCTTGTTTGCTGGTAGACACTGGGGGGAGGAGGTGTGCTGTGTCTTAAGCCTGAATTATGGTTCTGCGTCAAAACGACGCCGTGCCTACGCCGGCGGCGGAGTTAGTTGTGGGCGTGGTTTCAGCAGCGGAGGAGACAGAGGCGTGGTTTGCATTTTGCTTACGTAACAAAAATGCGCAAATTTGAACGACTCGTAGAAGTCACATGACACTGGACGGCTCATCCGGGCGGGTGTACAGACACTGCAGAATTTGGTTTCTTTCCTCCTTCTCTGAGTTGGCAGACTGAGGGAAGACCACTTTATATATGTTAAAGTAAGAAAAAACCTTTTCATAATTTTTTTCATAATAGGTCCCCTTTAAAGCATGGTGGAATAAAGGTATAGTAGAACTTAAAGATGTATATAAAGATTATACTCTAATGTCATTTAACGAGTTAAAGGCTGAATATGATATCCTGCAAAAACATTTTTTTTAAGTATTTACAACTTAGAAGTTGCATCCTGGCAAATTTAAACAATTCAGTTCAACAACTTCCACTTTCCATTCTAGAAAACCATGTTACAAAAAATTGTTTTGACAAGAGATTGATTTCTAGGCTCTATAACATGATAGCTGAAAATCATAAAGAGAACTCTGACAGTAAGAGACAGGAGTGGATCCGAGACTTACAAAAAGATATAACAAGCAGTGAATGGACTAAAATATGTTTAAAAATACACACTCAAACTATCAACACTCGATTAAGAATGATACAATTCAACTGGATAATGCGTACATATATCTGTCCTGTACAGTTAAATAAATTTGACCCTAACATACCTGATTTATGTTATAAATGTAAAAAACATCAAGGTACTCTATATCACTGCTTGTGGAATTGTGAAGAGATCCAAAAATTCTGGAACTCTGTTTTAAAGTATCTCTCTCAAATTACAGCATCCCCTGTACCTGTATGCCCTAAGCTGTGCATTTTGGGCATCTATCCTGATAACTGTGGTCTGTCTTGTAAAGAAAGAAAAATGGTTGACCTATGTTTATTACAGGCCAAACGCTGTATTGCATTATGCTGGAAGAATGTTGGTTGCCCCTCTTTTACTCTCTGGCTAAACAATTTAACTTCAGCACTTGCTCTTGAGAAATTGGCCTATATTATCAGAAAGAAGGCTTCTGAATTTTATGAAATTTGGAAAATGTTTTTGGACCTTTTGAGGGTTGGAGGGGACAGTGGGAAAATAGGACAATGGAATAACAGGTCATTGGTTCTCAGGAAGGCATGAAGTCACAGACATTTGACATTTTTGTTGTTGCTGTTTATTTATTTATTTTTTTCTTCCCCTTTATTATTATTAATGTAGAACTATTTGTCTGGCTACATAAATGTATCTTTAATATCTCCATGGTACATCCACATCAGACAGTACTCTGATGTGTTCAATATTTATGTTTTTGTTCCCCCCCCCCCCCACTTCTGAATTAATTAATTATTAATATTTGGTACAAATGTGTACCAATTTATTTATTTTACATACTGCCATTTGTTTTGATGTTATAAGTGTTGTTGAATGTTACTATATTACAAAAATCAATAAATATATGTTAAAAAAAAAATATATATATATATATATATATATAAATAAGGCTTCCCAAAGTGTGATCCATGGTTAAATAAAATTTGAAATTAAAGTGAAATTTGCTGAGGTCCCCGACCCCCCCAGTCTGGCCTCCGGCAGGAGGGTCCCCCCTTACATATGTTTATGTAATAATTGCTCTGGGTTCATGTTCTGGGTCTCTGGAAAGCGTCTAGAGACAACTTTGGTTGTATTAGACATTGTATAAATAAAATTGAATTGAAAAAAAACTAGGAAACTGGAGATGTGCACGCTATATATAGATATATGTAGACTATATGCACTTTGTTCCCTCCAGTTCTGCAGCGCAGCTTGAAAGCCCCGCCCACTGCAGGCGTCGACAGACTTTCAGTGTGAATCCACCAAGCAGCGATGCAGACGTCCTGAGCTACCACAGGCGACTTTTGATGCTTTCAGAGTGAGTCCACCATAAGGGATCAGAGATGGCTACGTGCTCTGTTCTGGAGTGTCTGGGCAGAGAGCTGTCGCCCAACGTGCCCCCCTCTGACATCCCCGTCATATGGGACTTGGCCTTCAGTGTGGACATGGTACCGAGCTCACGCCAAAATGCTAAAACTTGTTTTTGCGGACATTGCCCTATGGCATGGTCCCAGTCCAGTTCAGATGGGCCTGATTTGGGGTACCAGAAACTCAGAACAAGGGTCGATAGCAACAGCTATTGACCTTGCTTTGGCAGGGTAGATTTGGCAAATTTTTCATGCGTGCCAACCATACTCAACTCTGCTGCGGATCCTGCAAATGCATGATCCTGACAAATGTGGCGCCATTTAAAAGGGTAATAAACAGGCTTTCCAACGGTATAAGAGTTATTTTCAAGAAGCATGGCTACAACAAAGAAATAATCTACCAAACACAAATGTGCTAATTCTTGCTTTTTTCACCATGCTTTGCTCATCATGAGCAACGTCATATGCACTCATGCACAGGAAAGCACATCTTTTCTCCGTTGAATGTATCCAAGCACGTATTTTCAGAGAGCCGGCGGATCACATTGACAGAGCTGCAGCATAGAGAAAAGGAATGCAGTGAAACTTCTAGAAAACATTTCAGCCTGAGGGTATACATGCCGTCTACTGATCATGCCGGGGACTTGACTGATGGGACATGGGAGGACTGGCCACAAAATAACTCTGAGTGGATCTTAAGATTTCATGTTAAAATCCAGGAGAGAATCATAAGCTAACGTGCTGGTGCGATCATTAGGGAATCAATCTGTGGGTGTGCACGGGCTGTAAGGAGCTTAGACTGACACCAATCTGGCTAACAGAACAGAAGAATCCTTCTTTAAGAAAACAAGATACCCCTTCAGCTACTGTTGTCTCTTCTGCCTTCATTTTGTCATAATTTTGGGTCTTTGAGAAGCAGCTTTTGAAAGAAAAGGATCCCCGAGAAAAAGGTTTTAAAAGTTTCAAGTCAACCAAGTAGCAACACCACAAGTGGCAAGCAAGAATAACACACACTATATAATCTCTTTTTTCTTTTACTTTTGGCCCCATTTGCAAGTGAGCATGTTTCCTGTAACAAGGCTTAGAAGAGGGTTACATCTGATGCCAACAAAGATTAACTTAAGATCATCATCCGTCAGTGAAGCAAGTTTCACTCGGGCAGCTTTGGCCATGGGACAGCTTTAGTCTACGAGCTAAGTCCTGTTGAGCGCTGCACCAGCTGCACAGCTCACACCGACTACGCTAACATTTGTTTGGTTTTTTCGGTCAAAGACCGCGGCTCTGGAAACAGAGCAGTGGGAAGTGTGTAAAAGCATGTGCAGACCATGTTCAGCCTGTACAGGAATAGCACGGTGGCTACAGTTACCATCTGGAAAAATAGTCCCCACGCTGAAAATAAGAAATCCCAATACAATTACACCCAGCTCACATGGTAGCGTCGTGGCAACGTTTTACATGCCTTCACAATTCCAATAAACATCCGATTAAACTCCTTCCGGAAAGGTATGCAAATTATCCATTCATTCACTGGCGAGTGCTGAATGAGCACCTGAGATTTGATTGGCTCGCACAGTCGTAAGACATAAGCAATGCTCCCACATATATGGACCCAAAATTTTGTTCAGTAATCATCGCGATCAGCACAATTCAACACAATGTAATTCAAAGTGCTTTACATCAACATTAAAAGCGGAAAGACACAATTAAACAGTAAATAACAAATAAAATGAAATTCAATGATAAGAAAAGAGGTAAAATAATAAAAATTACAAGTTGTTCAAAAGTAAGGTCAGTTTTTAATTTAAGAGTACGCTTCAGTAAACAGTAATGAAATAGGAAGTTTGTTCCACAGGTGAGGAGCAGAATAACTGAACGCTGCTGAACCTTGCTTGGTTCTGGTTCTGGAACCACAACAAACCACATCCAGATGAATCTCAGGGGTCTGGGAGCTTCATAGGAACTAACAGATCCAGATGAACCTCAGGGGTCTGGGAGCTTCATAGGGAACTAACAGATCCAGATGAACCTCAGGGGTCTGGGAGCTTCATAGGAACTAACAGATCCAGATGAACCTCAGGGGTCTGGGAGCTTCATAGGAACTAACAGATCCAGATGAACCTCAGGGGTCTGGGAGCTTCATAGGAACTAACAGATCCATATGAACCTCAGGGGTCTGGGAGCTTCATAGGAACTAACAGATCCAGATGAACCTCAGGGGTCTGGGAGCTTCATAGGAACTAACAGATCCATATGAACCTCAGGGGTCTGGGAGCTTCATAGGAACTAACAGATCCAGATGAACCTCAGGGGTCTGGGAGCTTCATAGGAACTAACAGATCCAGATGAACCTCAGGGGTCTGGGAGCTTCATAGGAACTAACAGATCCAGATGAACCTCAGGGGTCTGGGAGCTTCATAGGAACTAACAGATCCAGCATGTATTTTGGTCCAAGACCATTCAGTGCTTTGTAGACCAGCAGGAAGATTTTAAACTCCAACACGCACTCGTTTGCAGCCCACGTTAAGGGTTGCAAACTCCCAATCTCCTGCAGCTCGCTGTTTGCAAAAGCAAAGTTATGGTTAAAACAATCTAACTTTATCTAATCTAATTCTATCCCACTAATTCCTCCATCACATGCTCCTTTCTAGAATCCTGCATACGACACAAGGACGACCGAAGATATTTACTTAGTTTAAAGGAGCTTGAGGCTCCTTTTAAGAAATGAGACTCTCTAGCGCCACCCTTCACCACGACGGCCGTTGGGGGTACTGCAGCCAACAGTGAAGCCGGCACGGGAGAACGGGGAGAACGCACATGCAGCGTCATGTGACGTCACATCCTCAGCCCAGCGCGGGAAATTCGGGACCGAATTGCAGCACATTTTGCAGCACACAGCCTGTTCAAGGCAAAGGAGAGATACACTAGAGGGCTCATTCTTTTGGGTTTGGAACGCTTCATCTGACATTATTACTAGAAAACTTAAAATGTATACAGATTTTTTTCATAAATCCTGCCACAATCCGGCCCCAAGCTCCTTTAAGGGGCTAGCTACCTCACTGCGCTGCCATTTCTCCTGTGATCTGCACGCCAGATTTCTGAAGAAATCTCTTTAATATTTTACACGTGGAAAATATCAATCTTATTTCAACATGTATGCTTTCGGGGCTGTTTCATGAAAGAACACAAATACATTTACAAATTCATTCTTAAATTAATTTCTTAAAGTTCTACGGATGGGTCTGCTTTTGACCAATCTTTACAATAAACCATCTATACAATAAACGACAACGCATCTTCCATAAAAACCTATAAAACTGCAGTTAATTCCTAAATGTATTTCCTAAGTTCTGCAGATTGACTTCGGCTTCCTGAGGACAATCAACTGGTGAAAGTATATACTGCTTTTTACTCGAAGAGAAGCTGCAGGTAGCCATAACCTGCCTCTTGCATCTTTTTCAAAATCAGTATTTAATAAAGAAGATGCACAACCAATACTGGCTGTGAGTTATTTATGATGCTAAACATTATAACCCGTCTCATTAAAACCCGCTCTAATGTTCATGTGAACTGTAGATGGTGGGTGGACACCTGACGTTAATATTCTTTAGGTTTGATAAAAATGATCATCAGTTCAAAGATCAGACAAAAAGTCTGAAACATTTTCGTGCTGTGTTAAAAAAGAAAGAAAGAAGGTATCGGGCACTCAGGGACACATGAAGATGAGCTCAGCTTTCCTGTGCCCACAAACATCCAACTGGGTCGCTGAGCTCTGCTGCTACCTTCCCATTACACCATCCTCCATCTTTCCCTCTGAAACATCCCAAACAGCTCTGAAGAGATGCTATCTCCGGGGCACATTAAATGGCAGCCAGAGCCACAAACGAGGTGCTTAAACAGCGTGCTGCATGTTGCCAAAATAGCCCCCCCTTCACTGGTTCCAAAGAGCTCCTTTACCTCCATTTGTGCAAAAAGGCTTTGCCATTTGGCTGTCGCCATGACAACGTCTCAACACTGGCCCGTTAACCTCATGGCAATAATAAAGCATGGTGGCAGCTTTACCGACTGGTTCGTCATTAATCTTGGTGTGTGGCGTGCAGGTCCCCTTTACTGAACAAAAGCAAAACAATGAATTAATAAATAAATATAACCCTGGATCTGGGAGGAAGTTTATTCTCTTATCACGTTCTCATTAGGCCTGCTATACCTTCTTGTTGTAGATGCATGACAATGAACCTGAAAACTGATATGAGACTCTATCAAAAGGCTGATGTAGGAAAGCTGAAATCTTATCAGTTTGCTACATGATCCTTCCTGCAATCAAAGTCTTTTTAGCAGCAAATGAAGCTCAGCTGACGCGGAACTCAGCAACAGGCCTGCAGGTGAGCCAAGTGGCCATGTTAAATCTGCACTTGAAGGTTGCTGACAGGCCCTTCCAGGATCCCCGAGCCTCGCAGACACTTCCCAGCTTCCCTACCGGACACAAAGTTCACACACCTCACCTCCATCTGTCAAGCTGCTGGCACTCGTACCCAGATCCAGGCACAGATACGTCAGTGTAGACAGGGTGCATTCGGAGTGGGGGGAGCTCCGGAGACCTCAGTCCAGCCACTAGTTTGCATATCTGGACTCCAACTACTATAAAGAGTTTGGAGGTTCCATTTAGCGCCACGTTGATTGTCACAAATGCTTTAGAGACTGATGTTCACTAGAAGCATCTACTTGTGTGAACCTTGGAAAAATGGAGATCTCTTGGACATATGATGATCAAGAGCAGCTGACTTCCATGTGGCTGGAAAGAAATCTGAATGTTTAAGTAGTCCAGACTGTACACAGAGACAGCCTTGTATGGCGGCGACTCTTTTCAGAAGCGGGCTCTCAACTACGGTAGTTCAGAGTAGGGTCAATAAAACCCCTGGATGAACAGCTAAAGGCTTGATCACATCACTGGAACTGGAAAACATCTCAGCACCATGTGTGCTGAAGGCCAAAGGTTCACATCAACGGTCAAATAAATCAAAATAAGTGATCCCTGCTGTGGAGTGGAAGGAGAAGACCTGGACCACTTGCCATCGTGGATGAACAAGTTTCCCTAATAGTTCTTAATGATCCTGTCAGGGTGGGGCCGCTCGGTGGCGCAGTGGGTTAAGCAGCGGGCCATATACTGAGGCTACAGTCCTCGTCCTGCAGCGGTCGCGGGTTCGAATCCAGCCCGTAAACCTTTGCTGCGTGTCTTCCCCGTTCTCTCTCTACCCCTTTCCAGTCTGCATCTCCAATAAAGGGCCGCTAGAGCCCAAAAAAACCTTTAAAAAAAAAAAAAAAAAGATCCTGTCAGGGTGCCCGTCTGAAGCTCAGGAGCTGATGCACGAGGATGGGGAGCCTAAAACGCCACGTCCACCACACCATGATTGCAGGAAGGAAAATCCACCTTCTGAAGTGGTCCATTCAGAGTCCAGACCTCAACTTCACAGAGATGTCTAGAACGGCCTCAAGAGAGCCGACGAAACCAGACAGAGACTTGCTTGTAAGTATCTACGCACTTGACGTGCTACGAATGAGGCAGCTCTGAGGAGAACAGTCAGACACTCACCCTCGCCGCTGCGCCGGAACCCCAGAACCGGACTCAGAGCCAAGCTGGTGGTGGTTTGAAGTCCAGGCTGGAGATCCATTCAAATGTCAAGAATCAATTCGATTCCGATTCTTAAGATTCAGAATCGATTATCACATTTTGATTCGATCCGATTCCGATGTTGATTTGGGTTAGTGTTATTAAAAATATTTTTGAGCTGTTGCATGAATTATATGACTGTGTAGTTATGCAACATATTAATACCATTATTATATTGATATTAAACAGCCAGTATTGGCAACTAGTGATGGCTCCCATAATGCTGATATACACTTCAAGGCTGGATTATGGTTCTGCAACAAATCGACGCTGGGCGTGCGCCGCAGGTTGCACCGCATGGCGCACCCCACGCCGCAGGCCACACCGCAGGCCACGCCGTGCCTGACGCACCTCCCACAAATTGTAACTACGCGTCGAGAGGTTGCAGACCAACGCAGACCGAGAGGGCTGTGATTGGTTCGCTTGGTAGCAATGCATTTCCGGTTCCGGTTCGTGAAGCAGTCGTGAACTTTCAGCGCTCTTTTCTTCGTGTATGTGTGATTTTTTTGGTTTTTCGCACAATAGTTGTCCTTATCTCTTTGATTCACCGGAAAAGTCGGATAAACCATTCAGGAAAAGATCGCACCCCCCTAGCGCTCGCGGTGGGTATTGCACCGTGGCGAAATGGAGTGATGGAGAAGTCCAAAGGGTTCACGACGGTGTCACGGCTGCGGTGTGTGCTCTGCGTTGGTGTAGCGCAGAACCATAATCCAGCCTTCACTTTTTCCACATTTTGCTATGTTACAGCCTTATTCTTAATTTGATTAAACTAATTTTTTCTAAATTTTACAAACAACACCCCATAATGACAACGTGAAAAAAGTTTTTTTGAGATTTTTGCAAATGTATTAAAAATAAAAAACAAAGAAATCATATGTACATAAGTATTCACAGCCTTTGCTCAATACTTTGTTGATGCACCTTTGGCAGCAATTACAGCCTCAAGTCTTTTTGAATATAACG
Organism: Cololabis saira; assembly: GCF_033807715.1. NCBI lineage: Eukaryota > Metazoa > Chordata > Actinopteri > Beloniformes > Belonidae > Cololabis > Cololabis saira. The sequence continues at coordinate 40,249,966 of NC_084606.1, forward strand.
CCACAAGCTGGGCACACCTATCTTTGGGCAGTTTTGCCCATTCCTCTTTGCAGCTCCTCTCAAGCTCCAACAGGTTGGATGCGAAGCATCGGTGCACAGCCATTTTCAGATCTCTCCAGAGATGTTCAATCGGATTCAAGTCTGGGCTCTGGCTGGGCCACTCAAGGACATTCACAGAGTTGTCCTGAAGACACTGCTTTGAAATCTTGGCTGTGTGCTTAGGGTCGTTGTCCTGCTGAAAGATGAACCGTCGCCCCAGTCTGAGGTCAAGAGCGCTCTGGAGCAGGTTTTCATTCAGGATGTCTCTGTACATGGCTGCATTCATCTTTCCCTCTATCCTGACTAGTCTCCCAGTTCCTGCCGCTGAAAAACATCCCCACAGCATGATGCTGCCACCACCATGCTTCACTGTAGGGATGGTATTGGCCCGGTGATGAGTGGTGCCTTCTATTTACAGATGATGGAGGCCACTGTGCTCATTGGAACCTTCAAAGCAGCAGACATTTTTCTGTACCCTTCCCCAGATTGGCGCTTTGAGACAATCCTGTCTTGGAGGTCTACAGACAATTCCTTTGACTTCATGCTTGGCTTCAGTGGGAACAGCATGCACCTTAGCTCAATTTTGAGCTTTATGGCAAAGGCTGTGAATACTTATGTGCATGTGATTTTTTAGTTTTTTATTTTTAATAAATTTGCAAAACTTGTCAATATGGGGTGTTGTGTGTAGAATTTTGAGGAGAAAAATGAATTGAATCCATTTTGGAATAAGGCTGTATACATAACATGTACATAACAAAATGTGGTAAAAGTGAAGCGCTGTGAATACTTTCCAGATGCAGTGTAACTGCTTTCAGAAACATAGTGTGGGTCAGAATTATCAAACAGATCCAGCAAACAGAGACGGATGAAATCTGTTTATTTTTTCCCATTTATGAGAATTTGGTTTTTAGCATTTTATGCAAATGTAACCCCAAGACAGTATATAAAGCAAAGAAATATAGACAATTTATGCAATTATAACTAAAAACTTTAATGTTTTAATACCTTTAAACATATTAAAAGGCAAAAACATGGCACTAGTTATGCTTGTGTCCAACAAAACATTCGTTTTTTGATCTCTAGACATAAGAATTGATTTTTAGGAATTAATATGAGAATCGATTTAGAATCGGAAAATCTTTTCAACACAGGCCTAGTCCTCACCACCCAAGAGGCTCGGCCGGCCAGTAACTCACTCGTGTTTTCAGTCAGTATCTATCTGTCCAGAAGAGCTGCTCAGCATTAGTCAGATCCTCAACATTCACCAGCTCTTGTCTTTCCATCATCCTGGTGAGCCTGCGCCCTTTTAGGAAAGTGTTTGGGGAAAGTGTTTCAAACATGCACATTTGTGTGTAATTGTTGTAGTTATCTCCAGATTAGAGTCACAGCTTTCAAGAGAAGATTGAGTTTCAGCAACGACCTGCGGGCAGCAGTTCCAGGAACAGGAAGAGGTTAACGGACCAGGTGAGACAGGGAGAGGTGGAAGTGATCCTGCAGTCCTTTTAGTTTCAGAGATGGCTCCTTTTGCTCCTGCATCACTGCCCTCTTTGTGATTAGATATGCACCTTCCTCGGCTACAGTACATCCAATACATTTAAAAAGACAAGCCAAAAACCTTACAGCTGCTCAAAAAAGCTAAAAAAAAAAAAAAAAAAAGAGAAGTCCCCTAAATGCTTTAAAGTCAGCTCTCCAAAGGCAAGTCTTAAAGTATACCATGGGAGCTCATTCCCCTCTGACAGGTCAACTCTGTGTTTACGACATTTTAAGTGCCTCCTATTCTGTTTCAGAGCTGCAGGAGAGCCACAATGTGCATCACACAAGTCAGTAGGGGGTAGGTGCGTGGGGGGGGTTAGTCTTGTGGCTACAGAGGTTGACTTGTTCAAGCCCCGGAATGGCAAAGAGCAAAGCTCTTAACCCTAATTGCCCCAGTTGCTGTGTTTGTTCTCTCAGATGTAAGTCACTTTGGATAATAAAAAAAAATAATGAAAACACATCTGCATCACCCAACTGCTGGAATAAGCCAAACCAACAAGACTTCATCTAATCAGAAGAACTTAAAACTGAGGTGCCCCTTCAGCTGGGAGCCGCACCAATCAGGTCCCAGGACCGAGTACATCTCACAGTCCTACGCTTACTCTTCTTCACCTTCACCGCTTCTTATTTCTTTATCATTTTGTCCTGCAATGTACCCTCATAGATGGCAAATAGATGACAAACTTTTGCAGTTTCCAAGCTTCGCCGCTGGAAATAAATAGAAAAACATAACTGAAAATAAAGAAAATAATTCTTCCATTTCCTTTTTAGCCAATATGAACCCAAGATATTTCTCTGTTTACTGTGAAAGAGCCGAGGACTCGGGAGGAAAGAGAGGAGGTTCAGAGGAGCTCCACTATTACAACAGACGCATCAAGAAGAAAAACGTTAACAACCATGTTTCTCCCAGGAAGGCCTGGAAGGTTTTTGAATATTTCTCCTTGGGCCTTGGCTGGATGTCCACGGCCTCCAGACACTCGCACCACCCTGCACCAGAGACCTCCAGTCATCAACAGCCCGCAGGACCACATGCCTGCATTCACGTGCACAAATAGTCCAGCTACAAGTGCTTCCATGTCTTCATGTCGATGCATGTGAAGGGAATCGATTCATGGACCAACCATTGTTGCGTGCCGCTAGCATAGTAGGCCGCCGTGGCCGCTGCCAGCGCCGGGCGGTTCTGGTTCCTCCACTACAGTAATCCCTGGTTTTTGGTGGGTGTTATGTTCCAAAAAGAACCCATGATAGGTGAAATCTGCGAAGTAGCAACCTTTTTTTTATTTTACAATTATTATACCATGCTTCAAATTGCGGCTCCTCCGCGACCCGAGCAATTGGATTTGAACGTGAGAAAATGAAAAATGATTATCAAAAAAAATACAGTAAGTACAGTAAGACAGATTGTGACTGGCGTGTATTTCACTGCTCTTCTGATGCTGCTGCATCCTGACTCGCTCTGTAGCGTCTTTTTCTTCTAAAGCCGCAGTGCAGGTGTGTTTTTTCCAGAGAATAACAGTTATGGGCAGTTGTTGTCGCTCTTTTTTCTTCTGGGCAAAAAGTTTCTTATAAACCAGGGGTCAGCATCCCGCGGCTCCAGAGCCGCATGTGGCTCTTTAGTGCTGCCCTAGTGGCTCCATGGAGCTTTTTCAAAAATGTTTGACTTTTTTTTCCTTTTTTCTTTCTTTTTCTCCCTCTTTTTTTCCTTCCTTTTTCCTTTCCTTTTTTAATGTCGACATTTTGACTTTTTTCTCGACATTTTGACTTCGACTTTTTTCCTCAACATTTGACTTTTTTCTCGAAGTGCATAATGAAAAAAAAAAACTTCCCCCAGTTATAACTAATATAGATACATGCAGCTTGTGTTGCCTTCATTCTAAGGCTGATACAAGACTTCATTTTTTGCGGCTCCAGACATTTGTTTTTTTTGTTTTTGGTCCAATATGGCTCTTTCAACATTTTGGGTTGCCGACCCCTGTTATAAACCAACATGCCACCATGAATTATATTTGAGAACTGTAATGAACGATTCATCAAAGGGTCCCATTCTTGAGCTGCTGCTGAAGCTCATTTGCCGTTCTCATCATTGAGCCAATCAGAGACTATTGAGCCAATCAGAATGCAGAACACGATGCACAATGCAAATCCGTGAAGCAGCGAGACGTGAAAGGTGAACCGCAGTATAGCGAGGGATTACTGTACTCTTCCAAACAAGAGCTCAGCTTTGGTTTGGCATACATCCTGTACGCTTTAACCTTCATTTGATTCCTCCTTCCACTTCTGGCAGTGCTTCCGATGGAGCACGCGCAGACGCCGGTCCCGGTCCCGCTGAACCGCCACACACTGGTGGAGAGCTCAACTTCAACCACATCTGCTGGTTTTGCTAGTCCGACTAAGATTTTCAAGTGTCTCATCTAACCTGCCAAGAAGAGTTTGGCCATCCTGAGGAAACTCACCTCAGCTGCGTTTATTAACCATCAGCACCCAAAGAGAGGGTGGTGGTGCACACCAACAACACCACATGCCTTCCTCCAACTAAGGAATGCCTTCCCCGCCCACCTGAGAGCACCACAGTCACTTGATCCCTTCAAAAGGGGACTCAAGACTTTTTAGTTCACCGAGGCATTTGCAATTTTTTGCATCTGTGGCTTGAAACACTTTGTGAAAGAGTTGGGACAGTAGCGGTTTGACCATTTTTGATGCTGAAACTCGTGAGAAGAGCAGGTGATGCAGGGTTCGGGGAGTTTGGGCCAGTCCCCCTGCAGACACATGTCCAGGGGTGCAACCGTACAGGGCCATAGTTGGTCCGTTTTGAGGTTGGTAAGTCTTCCCCGGAGTCCCCATGAGGGACGGGTCTGGGCAGTTGGACGTTGTTCTAAAATCTCAGCAAGCCTTTCCGCACTGATCCTGCATCACCAACGTAGAAAAGAGCCTCGCATAAGTAGGCCTCTGTTGGGGGGGGGGGGGGGGGGGGTGGGAATCGATCTAAATCGATTCTCATATTAATTCCTAAAAATTGATTGGTATGTCTAAAGATTAATTTTTTGTTTAATCACCACATTACCACTTTTTCTCAAAAAAGGAATGTTTTGTTGGACACCAGAATAACTGGTGCCATGTTTTTGCCTTTAAATATGTTTAAAGGTATGATGAAAACATTAAAGTTTTCAGTTATAATTGCATAAATTGTTTATATTTCATTACTGTATATACTGTCTTGGGCATTTGCATAAAATGCTAAAAACCAAATTCTCAAAAATTCAAAACCGAAATAGACCGAAATGGAAAAAAATTAAACGGAATGTGGGAAATAATGAAAGCGATTTCATCCGTCTCCGTTTCCTCCCTGGATCCGTTTGATAATTCCGCCCAACGCTGTTTCTGAAAGCAGTTCTATCAGCATTCTGGGAGCTGATTGGTCCTTACAGCATCATTAGCTGCAATACTTGCTGTTGAATCTCAATATAATACTAGTATTCATATGTTGCATAACTACCGTCATATAATTCATGAAACAGCTCAAAAAACAGTTTTAATAACACTAACCCAAATCAATATTGGAATCGAATCTTGATAATCGATTCTGAATCTTAAGAATCGGAATCGATTCTTGACATTTGAAACGATCCCCAGCCCTATCGCCAAGAGCGCCGTCATGACCCAAGGCCGCCCCGCAGCTTTTGGACTTGATAGACCTCTTCCTCTTCAGTCCAGAGCAAACATTGTCTGTTTTTCCCACAGTGGAACAGTGACTCCACATTTCTTTGTGACAGCCTGTCAAACGCCTCAGAGTCCAGAGACGCTGACGCTGCACTTGGACAAGGTGAAGACCGCTTTTACACACAAGGCCGTTTCAAATGGCTTTGGTGAACGTTGCTCTGTATTCTAGTGTTCAGCAAAGGTTACAGTAATATCTAATCCTTGTGGTGATATCAGCTAGTGATGAATACTGACCTGTAGCCTTTCCCTTTCACATCACAATCCATCCAGAGTATTTGATTAGTGGGATGACAGTTTTATACAACATTGAAGAACCAAACATCCCCATCAATCCAGCTCATCACGGATACCACGACCCCCTCCTGACATCACCTGTTTGAACTATGACCTTTTACCTCTTCACCTCTTTACCCACACTAAACTGCACTTCTAGCTTCTTAAAGTGTTGCAGGTTGGAAACCCTAGTGAAGATGAAATTGAGATGAAATACACGAAATTATTGAGTTCATACTGTCTGTAAGAAATAAAATTAAAAGTCATTGTCTGTTTTTACCTCTGTCTGCTGCAGACCCTTCTGATTTGAGCGTAGATGAGGAATACAAAGTTTCACTTCAAACTACTACTCATACCCGCCACAATGTTCAACGTTTCAATGTTATCTCCGTACAGATAACCCCGACCACGAGCTGCTGTCCCTCCCAGAGCAGAGCGTGCTGTAACTGCCCCTGCATGAACCTGTTACTGCTAGGGATGTTAATAATTAATCGATTTTCGATTAATTGCCGTTATGAAATTACCCGATTAAAATTAACGATTACAATTAATCTATTTATTTTTTATTTTTTATTTTTTTCGTTTAATTTCACCAGCTGGTATTACGCCCGGACCACATTTAATGCGACACAACACGCTGCCGCCTCGGCGCGCACAGAAGAAAGAGACGGCGGATATGTTTGGTTTTAGTAACATCATGCTCAGGCAATGAGTCTGCAATGGCCCAGACGGGAGACACATGTAGCTCAGTGCTTAACTTTTATTTTTAATCCACTCTATATTCTTCTGGTTCGTCTCGATATTTACCCCCTAAAGCCTGAATTATGGTTCCGCCTTAAATCGACGCAGAGCCGCCGCCGTAGCCTACGGCGAAGGCTCTGCGTCGTTGTAACGCGGAACCATAAATCAGCCTTCACCTGGTACATACATAGGTTTCTCTAAACATCTGTCCCCGCTAGTTTTAACTAAAAGAAAATGTGCTCCAATACAGCAGGTCTCATAATTTTAGTTTGAACACTGCAGAAACTCTAACTTAAAACGTAACTAGAACTTAAAATTTGCTTGACACAAATGACACTATTATGGCTGCTGCTACTACTAATAGCCTTGAAGTGCACTTTATATTATATTCCTTGTGGTACAAAAATGTCTTTTTTGTTACTTTTGTATCAAATAAATATTTGATTAAGGAATACATTAAAATGTCCTTTGTATTTTATATAAGCAAAAAAAATTATGTTTGTATCTCAGATGGGGGAAAAACGCCGCTTATCAACTAATCGATGATCGATCGATAAGGTTATCAACTATCAATTAATGAAATAATCGATAATTTGCATCCCTAGTTACTGCCCGCTGCAGTCCCAGCCCTGCATGAACCTGTTACTGCCCGCTGCAGTCCCAGCCCTGCATGAACCTGTTACTGCCGCTGCAGTCCCAGCCCTGCATGAACCTGTTACTGCCGCTGCAGTCCCAGCCCTGCATGAACCTGTTACTGCCGCTGCAGTCCCAGCCCTGCATGAACCTGTTACTGCCGCTGCAGTCCCAGCCCTGCATGAACCTGTTACTGCCCGCTGCAGCCCTGCATGAACCTGTTACTGCTGCTGCAGTCCTAGCCCTGCATGAACCTGTTACTGCCCGCTGCAGCCCTGCATGAACCTGTTACTGCCGCTGCAGTCCTAGCCCTGCATGAACCTGTTACTGCCCGCTGCAGTCCCAGCCCTGCATGAACCTGTTACTGCCGCTGCAGTCCCAGCCCTGCATGAACCTGTTACTGCCGCTGCAGTCCCAGCACTGCATGAACCTGTTACTGCCGCTGCAGTCCCAGCCCTGCATGAACCTGTTACTGCCGCTGCAGTCCCAGCCCTGCATGAACCTGTTACTGCCGCTGCAGTCCCAGCCCTGCATGAACCTGTTACTGCCGCTGCAGTCCCAGCCCTGCATGAACCTGTTACTGCCGCTGCAGTCCTAGCCCTGTATGAACCCGTTACTGCCGCTGCAATCCCAGCCCTGCATCCTGGAGACCTCTGCGTACTTTTAACAACCATTACTAACCGTTACTAACCGTATCTACTGGCGCTGTTTAACCACCATGGTAAACAACACACTAGCAGGAGGCGGCGGCCTCATTAACCAGCTCTCTTTCTCAGTAGCTTCAATACGCAATGTTTTCTTCCTCTGTAATGGGATTTCCTTCTTTAATCTATAGGGAGGGGGGCAACTGAGACACATGAGCCACTTTATGGATAAAAGAAATGCCAGGAGAACCCAGCAGCCGAGCCTCCCATGCTCCAGAACCAAGGAGATGCTCATCAAGCCTCGTCCCCCTGATCCTCCCAACTGCCCCAGTGGGGCATTAGAACCAGAACCAGAGCAGACAGACCCCCCCCCCCCCCCGGTGTGTTACCTCTCTTTGGGCGGGGGAAGCTCTCGTGCAGGTGGAACACCACCTTGTCCACGAAGTGCTGGATGTTGCTGTGCTCGGGTCCGCGCACGAACACCATCCAGTCGTGGGTGAAGCCCTCCACCGTGGCCTTCTTCCTGACCTGGGCTCGGTGCCCCAGCTCCAGCTTCACCTGGACGGCGCCCTGCGGGGTGAGACGGGTGGAGTTACCCCACAGGTACCCCACAGTTACCCCGGACAGAGCTACCCCAGAGTTAGCCCACATTCACCCCACAGACAGGGTTTTTCCTGCATACAAAATTAAGAGACGGCCGCCTCCGCCTAATTTCGTGCTGCCCCCCAGCTGTCAAAACTCTGACGTCATGAAAATAGTTATTTTCTGGCAGGCGTTGGACTGGATGGATATTATTTTGACTGCAGTTACAGCATTACGCCGCTGTGAAGGCGCTGTATCACCGACAGTGCACCAGAAGAAGAAGAACAAGAAGAAGACGAAATCTCGAGAATTATTTTCCGCGTTTTCCCGCTATTTGTTGTATTTTATTTTATTCTGAGTCCTGGTTTACCTGTTCAAACAGGTAAATATTGTTTCTTTTGCAGTCGAGCATGTCTTGTTTATTCGTCTTATATTCAGTATATATACAGTACTTTAAAAAGCGACCTCGCGACCAGGAGAAGCAAGAGTGCAGGTGAAACGGTACAGACAATTAACGTTACTGTCAGGGTTTGACACTTCCCCCAGTTTGACTTTCAGTTTCTGTCTTGCCCCGCCTGTGTCCCATCTGCCCTGATTGTGTCTGCACCTGTGTCTCGTCATGTCTCGTTATCCCTTCAGTATATCTTGTCTTGTCATTCCTTGGTTCCCTGTCGGTCCGTACTGGTTCTTCCCTCCATGTGCTCCTGGTCCTTGATCCCTGTAAGTTTTGTGTTTTTTCGATCCTACTCTGCAGCACCTTGTTTTTGCCTTTTGTGGATTAAACCCTTTGTTTTTGAGAACTCCTGCCTCTGGCCTCCCTCTCTCTCCTGCACTTGGGTCCTTAGAAAACCACAACCTTAACAGAACGGGCCGACCGGGAGCCGGAACAGGAGCAGACAGGATGCGGGGAGCCGGAACAGGAGCAGACAGGATGCAGGGAGCCGGAACAGGAGCAGACAGGATGCGGGGAGCCGGCGTTGGGGGGCAGAGGATCCCCGGAGCTGCCCGAGTGGGGACCCGGGTCCGTGGTGCTGGCTGCGGGGGTACCCAGGTCCGAGGCGCTGGCTGCGGGGGAACCTGGGTCCGGGGTGCTGGCTGCGGGGGTACCCGGGTCCGAGGCGCTGGCTGCGGGGGTGCCCGGGTCCGGGGTGCTGGCTGCGGGGGTACCCGGGTCCGAGGCGCTGGCTGCGGGGGTACCCGGGTCCGGGGCGCTGGCTGCGGGGGTACCCAGGTCCGAGGCGCTGGCTGCGGGGGTACCCAGGTCCGGGGCGCTGGCAGCGGGGGTAACCGGGTCCAAGGCGCCGGCTGCGGGGGTACCCGGGTCCGGGGCGCTGGCCCCCCCTCAAGGGACAGATCCCAGATGTCCCCACAGTCCACATCCAGGGCGGGCTGGGGGGGAACACGGGTCCTCGGAGCTGGCTGAGGGGGGGCACGGGTCCTCGGAGCTGGCTGAGGGGGGGCACGGGTCCTCGGAGCTGGCTGAGGGGGGGCACGGGTCCTCGGAGCTGGCTGAGGGGGGGCACGGGTCCTCGGAGCTGGCTGAGGGGGGGCACGGGTCCTCGGAGCTGGCTGAGGGGGGGCACGGGTCCTCGGAGCTGGCTGAGGGGGGTCCGGAACCATCACCGGAGGAGGAACTCGAGCAGGAGCTGAGGCGTCCAGGACCACCGCTGGAGCCAGAACAGGGGGCGATGCGTCCAGGACCACCGCTGGAGCAGGGACAGGGGGCGATGCGTCCAGGACCACCGCTAGAGCAGGAACAGGGGGCGATGGCTGCATCAGGCTCCTGGGCCCACCCAGAGCCAGGCGTGTTCCCCAAAAGGGGTCCCAATACTCCCCCTCCTCGGCCCGGCGCAAAAACTCCCTTAACGAGAGGCGCTCTCCCGCTGGGTGCATTGTGGTCGGCCCGTTCTGTTAAGGTTGTGGTTTTCTAAGGACCCAAGTGCAGGAGAGAGAGGGAGGCCAGAGGCAGGAGTTCTCAAAAACAAAGGGTTTAATCCACAAAAGGCAAAAACAAGGCGCTGCAGAGCAGGATCGAAAAAACACAAAACTTACAGGGATCAAGGACCAGGAGCACATGGAGGGAAGAACCAGTACGGACCGACAGGGAACCAAGGAATGACAAGACAAGATATACTGAAGGGATAACGAGACATGACGAGACACAGGTGCAGACACAATCAGGGCAGATGGGACACAGGCGGGGCAAGACAGAAACTGAAAATCAAACTGGGGGAAGTGTCAAACCCTGACAGTTACAGGCAGTTAAAAAGTAATAAATCATGTTACTGACGAGATGCAGCAATTTTGTGAGGGCTGAAAGTCGTGCACAAATATGCATGAAGGGTGATAGCGAGGGCCAGAGTGCAGGACAGGACGAGATGGCGAGGCGAGGGGAACGTTAGTCAGTTTCCAATTCATTAGGCGCATATCAACGCGATTTTTATTCATCTTTACAGATCTTCTCAAAAACAGAGCCGGTGGGTTTGAAAAACGGTGGTTGAACCAATTTACCTGCTCAGGCAAACTGAGGAACTGTATCAAAATAAATACAAAAATACTTAATGCATTAATTGTTTTGTTTAAGGTGAAGACACCTCTGCGCAGCAGACTGAAAGAGAGACATTTGGATGTCTGTTGTGAGGAGGCCATGATGGACCGGACCAGACCAGGACCAGGACCGGTCACAGGACCAGGACTAGGACCAGACCAGGACTATCCATGGACGAGACCAGGACCAGACCAGGACCGTCCATGGACCAGACCAGGACCAGGACCAGGACCAGACCAGACCAGGAGGCCTTGGACTACAAGGAGCATGAGGAGCTTCTACAGATGGAACAATAGGAGGCTGAAATGTTCTCTGTCTGGTTGCGAGAATTGTCAGTAAGGCTGCTTTCACACCTGTGGCCCATTTGTTTTGTTCCGATTCAGGGGCTAAACCGATACAGTTGTTCCGTTTCTCGTTTGTGGAGTTTGTGTTCACAAGGCAACCGTCTGTACCGTTTCAAAGCTGATAACAAATGCAATGCGCGAACCAGCTGCTCTCTGATTGGTCAAATGAACACTGAAGGAGTTTCCTCTTCCGCACCCCGGGATAAACAACACGCCTCTTTCAGCGTAGACTGCCGCCGCCGGCTTTAGGCTGATTTATGGTTCCGCGTTACACCAACGCAGAGCCTACGGCGTAGGGTACGGCGTAGGGTACGGCGTAGGCTCTGCGTCGATTTAACGCAGAACCATAAATCAGGCTTTACCCATTAATTTATGTGCTACCGGCGCAGAGCGGCGGACGAGAGGACGCCTGCCGCAGCCGGGTTTGCGCTGCACAAACCCTGCCCGAATTGAAAATTTTTTAATTTCACCGTGGGACGACATCTCGGCACGTCCAATAGGAGAGAAGGTGGTGGAGGCTACACCGGCTCTTCTCCTTGCGCCGCGGTCGCACATACACATGAATGGAGTTGTGTTGGTTGCTGTGTAGGCCTGTGTTAAAAAGATCGATTCTCCGATTTTAAACCGATTCTCATATTAATTCCTAAAAATCGATTCATATGTCTAAAGATCGATTTTTTTTTTTTTTTTTTATCATTACATTACAACTTTTGGTACTTTTTTGTTTATGCCCAAAAAAGGAATATTTTGTTGGACACGAGAATAACTGGTGCCATGTTTTTGCCTTTAAATATGTTTAAAGGTATGAAAACATTAAAGTTTTGAGTTATAATTGCATAAATTGTATATATTTCTTTGCTTTATATACTGTCTTGGGGTTACGTTTGCATAAATGTTAAAAACCAAATTCTCATAAATGGGGAAAAAATAAAAAGCGATTTCTTTCGTCCTCTGTTTGCTGCCCTGGATCTGTTTGATAATTCTGACCCACACGATATTTCTGAATGCAGTTCTATCAGCATTCTGGGAGCTGATTGGTCCTTACAGCATCATTAGCTGCCAATACTTGCTGTTGAATCTCAATGTAATACTAGTATTAATATGTTGCATAACTAGACAGTCATATAATTCATGCAACAGCTGAAAAAAAAGGTTTTATTAACAGTAACCCAAATCAATATCGGATCGAATCGAATCAAAGCATGATAATCGATTCTGAATCTTAAGAATCGGAATCGAATCGATTCTTGATATTTGAATCGATCCCCAGCCCTATTACTGTGTGGATTATGTTCTCACTACAAATAAAAAAAAATGAACCGTTTCAGGTCTGGAATGGAATCGGGCCGAGATCACCTCTCCTAGGAGATCTCGGCTCGCTTGTTTTGTGCCGTTTCAGAGCGCGATTGCTGTGTTCACATGTACCAAAACGTTCCGATCTTTAGGGGGAAACGTTCCCTGTTCCGGAACAACTGCTCCAAACGGGACAGGTGTGAAAGCCCCCTAAATGTCTGAAACCCTACAAAAACTCAAAATCTTACCAAGACTACCTGTCTTATATCCAGTCAAAATGTTTTATTTCTAGTCCCCAAAAAATCATTACATTTAAAATAAGACAGTCACCTAAAAAGTTACTTGTTCTAGGAGACCATTTTCACTAATTTCAGTGAAAATGTTCTCTTGTTCCATTGGCAGTTTTTTTTTTACTTTTTATTTTTGGTAAGATTGAGTTCTTATATTTGTATTTATATTTTTATGTTAATAAAATACTGCTTTAACATGATAATTGTCATATTTTTTACATATAATTTTCATATAATTTACGTTCTTTGTAAATTGATTTCTTGGGAAAAAGGGGCAGATTAAATAAGATTCTTCTTCTTTCTGCTCCCTTTCATTCAGAATTTAGGAACGTTTGTGTTTATATTAAATTGTCTGTTTTATTTTATCAATGAATGAAATAAAGAATAAATAAACACATTTTTAACCATATTAGAACTCCCAAAATACAAAATATCTTGCTTGTAGAAAGTGTTTTTGCTTGAGCCAGTTGAAGGCACGGTTTACCCGCACGCGTGTGACCAGGATGCTGCACCTCTGCCTCAATTAGAGCCAGGAAAAACCAGGAAACACCCTGCACAGACCACTGGTACCCCGGAGTTACCCTGGAGTTACCCCAGTTACCCCACAGACCAGCTCCAGTTACCCCACAGGTACCCCGGAGGTACCCTGGAGTTACCCCAGTTACCCCACAGACCAGCTCCAGTTACCCCACAGGTACCCCGGAGTTACCCCACAGGTACCCCGCAGTTACCCCACAGACCAGCTCCAGTTACCCCACAGGTACCCCGGAGTTACCCCACAGACCAGCTCCAGTTTCACTAGGGCGGCGTCCAGGTCCGGGGGGGACCTGGGGGGAGAACCTGGGGGGGGGAACCTGGGGGGGGGGGACCTGGGGGAGAACCTGGGGGAGAACCTGGGGGGGGGGACCTGGGGGAGAACCTGGGGGGGGGGACCTGGGGGAGAACCTGGGGGGGGGGACCTGGGGGAGAACCTGGGGGGGGGGGGGGGGGGGGGACCTGGGGGGGAACCTGGGGGGGGAACCTGAGGGGGAACCTGGGGGAGAACTCGCTGGTTCCCTGGGAACTGTTCCCGGATCAACACTGTTACCCCGAGCAGGGGGAGAACCTGAGGGGGGAACAGTTCCCTGGGAACAGTTCCCAGGGAACAGTTCCCTGATCAACACCGCTACCTTCCTGCCGGACTGATGATGGTGCACAGCCCTCCAGCCCTCCAGCCCTGCACCAACAGCCGACATTATTCACCAACAATTGTGCTGGTTTTTTGGTTTTTGTTGCTGTAGTTGTTGTTGGCAACGTGTGAATAACGAAGCTCCGAAGTGTGCGGGTGTTATTTCGTATTACACAACTAATTGAGCCGATTAAGGACACGTACGGGATCCCTCCATAACCCTCGAGAATCCCCGTTCCGAGAGAAAAGCAGCGACGACACCGCGGAGAGAGGAACCGCGGATCCCCGGAGGATCCCCGGAGGATCCCCGGAGGATCCCCGGAGGATCCGGGCCGGCCCCGGAGCTCCGGGGGGGAAAACTCACCGAGCTGGACATCGTCGCGGCCCCGCGGGACTACTATCTCATGGAGAGGTGGCTTTGACCGGGATCTCGCCGCTGGCGGCCGACATGCTCTCTCCCGCACTGGAGGTTCACTGAACACTTTCAAAGATTCGCCGGCGGTCAACGCCGCCATAGACACCGAGGACACTTCCGGTAAGACTTTCAAAATAAAACCACCACACGACCCGCCGCACCAGCCTACGGTGGCAGTACAATACAATCAAGACAAAGTTCAAGTAAAACAAATTGCCATAAATTGGTTCACTTCAGTTCACTTTATCTTTTCAGTTCAATTTACTTCACTGAACTAATAACTCCAGTGAAGACTTCAGACTTCAGACTTTTATAGGGCTTGGTCGTTTTGACGTCATCACCTGGCGGAGCCGCCCTGTTGGATGCTACATTAGTTGCTCCTCGGACCACTGCGCGCTGTGTACAGACGTGCTCCCTCTACTTGTAATCGTTACTTTCCATTATTCTGTAACCATGGTAACCCGTTGCTGTGTTGTAGCTGCAGCAGCTCCACACATAACAGACGTGGGGAAAAGATCGCTAATGGTTTAACTTTTCACCGCTTTCCTGCTCGGAGGCAGAACCACGGAGGCCGAGTATCTGAGATAACAGAGTAAAAGAGTGAAAGAGTCGTCGGCTTGCTTGGATCGCGGCTGTAACGACCAAACATAACCTTCCACAGTAAACCACAAACCAACACTCACACAGACCGGGGTCGGATCATTCACACGGGTTTTATTCCCCACTTCTCCAGCTAAACACAGTTTCTGGCCAGCTCTCCGCGGTGCGATTAACCCCAATCTTCAGATAAAACTAGTTGGTTGAGGAAAAGATATTAACTCTATTTGTAGCTGCAGAGGAAAAAAATAATCTCACGAGGAAAACAAAAATATTGCTCACGCCTCGGAGCCTCTTCAGCATAATATAGCAGTCAAAACAAGAAAAGAAAAGAGAAGTGAGTAATACAAAACATGTACTGTATGTTGAACTATTATACAAATTTATTGAAACACATGGAGAGTCAAACATTTACCAAAGCAGCTGCCAAACACTCCTAAACAAGGTAGCCGAAGACGCCGGTTGTGCAGAACTGCGGCAGTAAATCCCTGCTAAAGAGTGGAGCTCTGACGAGGAGCTCCACTCTTTAGTAGGGATTTCATATGGATCCAAACCATTAATAATCATTATTTTCTCCATATTCCGGTCCTTGGCTTCCTTGTTTAAGGTATCCCGGTAAATTCCAGTTCCCTTCCAGCAGTTTAACATATTTTTTTTGCGTTCCGTCACTTGGTGCTACCACATTGCTACTACACTGTTGTTTCTTTACAATCACAAGGCTGCCAACATGGCTGCCGCGTCCCAGAATGCACCTTGGTGACCAAGCGCCTATACAATGCAATCAAGACAAAGTTCAAGTAACACAAATTGCCATAAATTGGTTCACTTCAGTTCACTTTATCTTTTCAGTTCAATTTACTTCAGTGGACTAATAACTCCAGTGAAGACTTCAGACTTCAGACTTTTATTGTCAATATACAGGGCACAATGAAATTAAAGGCAGTACGGAGTGGTGTTTTCCTTCAAAGAAAATTACGTAAAAAAAGTAAAAAAAGTCGAATAAGTATAAATAAAATAGAATAGTACAGAAATTGAATACACCTTACGGTGATACTTGGACACGTCATCAGTGATTGACCCGGGGTCACAGGGTGTTTCGGGTCTTTAACAATCATATACCCTCACCCGGGCAACCCAGCCGGCCCGGGGGTGATCAATCCCCGGCTTGTGTACAAGTAGCGCACCACGGATCCCCCCTACGGATCCCCCCTACGGATCCCCCTACGGATCCCCCCTACGGATCCCCCCTACGGATCCCCCTACAGATCCCCCCTACGGATCCCCCCTACGGATCCCCCTACGGATCCCCCCTACGGATCCCCCCTACGGATCCCCCCTACGGATCCCCCCTACGGATCCGCCCTACGGATCCCCCCTACGGAGCCCCCCCACAGATCCACCCTACGGATCCACCCTACGGATCCCCCCTACGGACCCCCCCTACGGATCCACCCTACGGATCCCCCCTACAGATCCACAGCCACCGCTAGGCCTTTTCTGCGGCCTGGAGGATGTTCTTGGTGGCTCTCCTCAACTGCGGTCCTCTAACTCCAAGGAGTTTGACCACTCTCTGGAGTGAATGTCTTGCCAAACCTCTGCACTCGATTTGGACTGGCTCGCAGCGGAGCGGGCTCTCCAGCCATCACTCCAGCTCTCCAGCCATCGCTCAGAGTATTTGGCCCTCTTGCGCTCATTGGCCTCATCAATCCGGTCCTCCCAGGGGGCCGTCAGTTCAAGCAGGACCACTTGCTTGGTGGACTCCGATGTTAATCCCATATCTGGGCGGAGTGGAGTGGCAGCTATGTTAGCTGGGAACTTTGCCTTCCCAGGCCAACTTGGAGCTGCCAGTCACGAGCGGTAGCGAGGAGTCCTCCTGCGGAGTTTGGCTGGTGTTTGGCCTTCTGCCCCGCTCTAACAAACGTGATCGACTGCTTCGGGGCGACCTGGGTCTTGCTGTTCGGTATCGCTGTGCAGATGGAATCCGCCAAGGATTTTAGAACCAGCGATACCACCCCTCTCCTAATGCCTTTGGGCAGCAGCTCAGTACAAAATAAAATAGAATAGACTCTGTAAAAAGAACGGTATATGTACAAAAATGTTAACTAATGGAGTTATTACTTCAGTGAAAGTTAAATTTAGTTTTTTTGTTTTGTTGTTTGTACTCGTAAAAAGGAACATTACACAGAGGAAAAAAAGTTAAGAAAAAATGAGGAGGAGAGGTCAGAAAAACCCGAAGGGCTTATAAGCGACTTCCCCCTCCTAAAAACAAGAAAAAATTAAAAAACAATAATTCACAAAATCATATAAGCACAATACATAGGCCTATACAGTATAACTGATAACTAAGAGTTATACGATACTTCAGAATACAACTAAATAACTTCAGAATACAATTAAATAGAATTGAGTCGACAGTTTGCACAAATAGAGCTCACTTAATCAAATTAGTTTGGATTACACACAATTATCTTTATGTGTGTGCGTGTGCATGTGTGTGTACGCACTGTTTTCGTCTTTACATTGTGACATATGAAGATAAGATCACACGTTACGGTGAATTACTGCAGAAAGCCAGCTGACCGTTTTGTGCTGCCACTGTTCTTCCTGGTTATCTTTGGTTTTTCGGGTCAACGTGGCGCCCTGCTTTCCGCTGACTCCATCACTAATATCTCTGTTATACACCGGGAGGTTCACGTTGCTTCTTTACTGCTGGACTATATCTGCACAGGGTGATATGCATTTGTCCGCCCAGATAGTGTAACATTTGTTGTATACTTCATTAATTCAATTATTCTTATTGTTAATTATTTAAATTAGTTAAAGTGGACATACAATGGAAAAATAAATATTTTTCTCTGTGCTTGATAACCTTTATTTGGATATCTAAGTAACCACCAGTTGAAAAATATGGCTTAATCCTGTCATTTTGTTTGAGGATTCTTAGATAATTGTCTTAAATAAACATCATGATTTATTTAATTGAATTAGACTGTATTTAATTGGACTGTGACGTGGTTTGAGATGACATTTGTTGTGAATAAACACTAGAAATTGAAGTAAATCAATATGGCTCATACTGTTAACACCTAGGTTATAATGTATTTATTAGATTAGATTTTCCCTTATTGTCCCACAATGGGGCAATTCATGTTACAGCATCAAGACAAGAAAGAAGACAGACAACAGGGACTTTTGCTAAACGTTCATGCATTTCTGGTCTGTATTTATAGTTCTGCAATCAGCAATAAAAAAAAAATAGCAGTCAGCCAGTTCTGAAGGGTTTCTGAAAGGTCATTGTCCATGATTTCATGGATTCAAACTGTAAAAAAAACTCACATAAATTCTGATACTTTGAGTAAGCTCCTCTTTTTTTGACCTGCTAAAGCTTCCCCCACAAGACCCAGCGAGACTCCTGATCCTTTCATATGCCTTGAAGACGGCAGTTTTACGAAATATTATTTTTCCAAATCCACTCCATGGAGGCTTACAAGCCTTTTTTAAATATGTGGGAGCTTTTTTGAAAGTGAAATTTCATCAATAGGTGTACTTTTTATTAACAATTCCACTTCACACGATGAAAGGGTATTGGAAATACCGTACTGAAATGCATATGTTTAAACCTTCACTGCACATTGAGCTATAAAGCCATGGATAAAACACAATAACATAAAAGTTAGCATTTCATTTATGTGTTGTGAGAGGATTTGGTAATATTACAAAGTTGTAACATCTTTTTTGTGTGTGATGCAATAAAAATTGATAGAATTTAACACATAAAATAAAGCTGGTTAGGTAAATCATGTAATATATTTACAAACATGTATGAATACAAGGTTTTTTTTTAAGTTTGCATTTTCCACAGCCTCACACAACTTTTTCTGATTTAGGGTTGTGGCTGAAGCAAAGTCAATTTAATCTCAATACCTTTATTTTGAAAGTGAATCCCTCTTGCTTCTCATTCCGTTCCGGCTCATTTCGACAAACTTGACGGCTCTGTGGCCAAAAAGCGCAGGCGCAGCGTAGTGTGGGGACCGCAGATAGAGCGTGAGATCCGAGCAGCCAATAGGAGAAGAGCAGGCACGCCGACAGCCAATCAGCGGGCTGCAATCGCACAGTAATTATGTTGTTTTCGAGACTCAAGTAAAAGCTGTAATGAAGCGCATTTTAACGGTTTCTTTTGGTCGTTTAATAATTATAGTGACACTATGGTGACGCTTGTACTAACTTTGATAGTGAACTAACATTAGTATCTGAAGAAAAGCTTGAATTGTTAGGGAAACAATCCATAAAACTGATGGCATTTACAACACAACTTTTGCTAATTGGAGAGGGGGGAGTTAAGATTATATTAAAAATAACCACAGTTTCTTTTCAGAAGTGGCAAATCTTTTTGTCCGTTCGATCATTAAAAGTAATACGAAATAAACAAATAACTAAATAGCTAAATTAATATTTTTTTCAATATATTGCTATAATAACTGCACCGATGTAATAACAATAATAAGGGAATTCCATCGGCTACTGAGAGAAGGGACCAGCCCAATGATCCAGAGCCTGTCTGCAAATACAAGTCGCTACACACATAATAATAATAATAATAATAATAATAATAATAATAATAATAATAATAATGATGATGATGATGATGATGATGATGATGATGATGATGATGATGATGATGATGATGATGATGATGATGATGATGATAATAATAATAATAATAATAATAATAATAATAATAATAATAATAATAATAATAATACGGCTGAGCCACAGACGTATGCTGAGGCTGGCGGCAGCTGCGCTTCTGCCCTTTTTGAGCCTCGCCGCTCGCCGTACCCACACGTGTGTTCTGGGTTTGCGGGAAGCTGCGAGACAGAGAGGTAAAGTTTGTCATGAGCTGCTGTAACTTGTGTTTTCTCCAAGACGTGTTTGCATGTTATTCAACCGATCCCAGCAGAAAAGGTTCAACTTTAACTGAATGATAGCAAACCTTGACAGAAACCGTTAGCATGTGTTGATAACTCCACGGCAGCCACCACTAGTTATTGCTGACTTTACAGCCCTATTTCATCTTATTACTGTACCCGAATTAGTCTGGATATTGATGTGCAATTTTGTAACAAAGGTTTGTGCCGCTGTGTTTCTTATACTTTGTTTCAAAGGTGGAAAATTAATCGATGGAGACAAATATTAGCATGTGTGTATGAGAGAGAAGTGAGTGAAGCCCATAGACAAATCTGTCAAATATATTTTTACAAGCTTAAAATATCAAAAAGCAAGTGTGCACAAAACTTTAAAATGAACATTCTTACTAAGCAATGACCTCCCATAGAATCGGCATGAACCCAATGTAGAAAATGCAGTAATTAAATGAAGTTTGGGCGGTATTGCTGCAGCAGTAGTTATCAAGTGAAAGGGGCTGCAGTCAGGAAGGAGAGGACTCTCTGAAAGCTGCAGCACACTTGGGAGGCTTTTCTTTGTAAAGTTTGCTGATTTTATGGCTTAGCGATGTTTCAATAGCTTTTACTGGCAAACACATCAGATTGATCCAATAGTGTCATATTTGCATAGTTGACTCTTGAAAACCTCTTCAGTTCTCCCTTAAAATTCTGGAGCAAATCTTGACTTGTGGAAATCTGTTTGGTACCTTTTTGAGGTACCAAACAGTTAGTTAGTTTCAATTTATCGTCGTTTCGGAAATTCTTTTTGCATCTGTGGCAGTCATAATAGATGGTCAAAAACAAAACAACAGAACATGGATTTGATTCGATTCGGGTTAGTGTATTACATTTTTTTTGAGCTGTTGCCTAAATTATGACTGTAAAATACCTAGTGAAATAATAATTTCACAATAATTATTTCAAAATCCATTTAAAGAGATTAAAAAAAAAAGAAATTGCAACAACTAGTGCAATAAACAAATCATTTTAGCTTGTCTCATTTATTCTGTCACCAGACACACAGCTTGCCATAATGCACCTGGCATTTTTCAGGTCTGTCATGACAAACCATATAGATAATATGAACTTCATTTCACTAATATAACATTTTGAAATGTAAGCTGAAATATCCAAAGACTGAACACTGGTTGTGCACATGTGGGAGTGTGTAGGCTATGAGTGTGTTTGTGTCCGTGTATAACGTGGCTGGCGATTCAATGATCTGCAAGTTTTCCCAGCACACGGTTGACTGGACACCAAAGAGAAGTTCATTTAGGTCAAGTTTTCAAAACCAGCACTTTGTTAACGCTTCAACGCCATGTTAATTGTTTGATAGTTTCACACCACGCGTGAGTCCACTGGGCGAAAATGTAATTATGGAAAAAAAAATTGATCTTTACACATACGAATCGATTTTTAGGAATTAATATGAGAATCGATTTAGAATTTTTTTTTCTTCACCTCAACACGATCCTAATGTGGAGCACAGGACTTCACCTAGTAAAGGAGGGGAGGTGGGCGCGTTCCAATGAACCGTCCTGAGGGGTATTCCAGAAAGCGGGTTTTGTGAAAACTCTGAGTTTGTTAACCCTGAGATGAGGGAAACCTGGAGTTTTCAGTTCCAGAAAGCGATGTAACTCAAACTCTGAGTCAGTTACCGTGGCAACTGACCCTGTGAACCTAACCTGCTCCTTAGCAGGTTTTCTTCAATAAACCCTGAGTTTCTCTCTGACTCCTCCCTCCTGCTGAGCCTGAAGCAGCTATTATTACTATATATATATATATATATATATATATATATATATATATATATCGATATAAATATTTATTATTATTATTATATCCGACATGGGGTGTCCTTAGATATACTTTCATTCCCTGATGAGTACCTTACAGAACGTTACCGTTTTTCGTCACACTCTATTTTTTATCTGAACGACATTCTCCAGCCATATATATCCAACATTACAAACCGCGGACGTGCTCTCAGTTCAGAGCAAATTCTTTCAGTTGGCTGAGCAGAACTCAACTGTTAATCGGGATAAAGCCACTATACATTAGGGGTGTAACAATATATCGTCCCACGAAATTTCGCGATACAAAAACGTCACAATACGTGTCGTGGAGGTGACAAACTGTATTGCGATATTGGGATATTAATATTAATATATTGTGTTTACTAGTAACATCCTATTGGTGCAGCAGGATCACATGACGACCGCGCCTCGACCCGCGGAACAAAATCTTACTACTCTCAGAAGAAACTAGTACCGTTTTACAGTCACGATCACGGGACTCCGAACTTTTACTTATAAGGTGAGCATGAATCAATCTTTTTTATGATGTAAAGATTGTGTCGTTCCCAAAGTCGGGAGGGATGAAACGATAACGGGGTTCACCTGACGGCCTCAGGCTGGAGCATGTGGCTGAAGCTCAGCTGTCAGAAGCTAAATAACAGTCATGTTGCATTTAGAGTTTGGGACTTTTCATAGTTTATTTATTTACTTTTATTTATTTATTTATTTATTTATTTAATTTTAGTTGTTACATTTCTGGAAAAGAAAACAGTCAAGTCATACATGAGAGAAACTATTCAGTTTGTGCCAAAATATTTTTACTTGTATGAAACTGAAGATGCATAATGCAAACCTGATATTTACTTTTAGTTCAGTTTGTGGAAAATGGTTGGCCTGGCTTTCTCTTTAAAACTTAAATAGTTATAAAGCATTACAAGCTGTAACAATAGGGCAAATGCACATCGTTTTGTATTTTGTGTCTTTCAAATAAAAGACAATTTTTTCCAGTCATATGTTCCTCATTCAAGGTTAAAAAAATACTGCTATAATATCGTATCGTTATCGTGACCTCAATATCGTGTATCGTACCGTATCGTGAGATTAGTGTATCGTTACACCCCTACTATACATTGAAATGGCCACTGAATATGTATGTATGCTGAATATATCAAATACGATTAAAACTGAAGTGAGGTACAATCATAGGCCCAACCAAATTATGCCTTACCTGTCTGAATTATGTTTTATATTTCATTTTCAACTGCTGCCAAGTGCGCTTTGCGCCTGTGGGGTTGCATCTAAATGACAATAAAATGTCATTCAATACCATTCCACCACTGTTTTCATCTGTAGTATTATAAGACAGTGTGCTTAAACTTACGCATTGACTCGGGCAGCAACTTTCTCCCACGTCAATTGTCTCTCCTTTGCTGCTGCAGCTGTGTTGCTTTTTTTCCGAAATATGCTCTCATACTCGCCATACGCATAGGGTTGCCACCTTTCAGAAATAGAAATAAGGGACGTCCCGATTTCAGCGATTTTCGCGAGCGCCAAAAAAAAAGGGACATCCCCAAAATGTCTAAAATGCATAGAAATGTATATATTTTATATGAAAAAACAAAATGCTTTAATAGCATTGAACTTTCATGACTGTACAGACAGCCTGAACCTGCGCATGGTCATCGTAAATTGAACAAAGTCTGCCTGCATCGGCCAGTTAAACAAAACCGCACCTAAATTAACTTATGTTTTTTATCCCCCAGTGCTCCTACCTAAGTAACAGTCCCGGGCATTGCCATCCTCTACCAACCCAGGGAGGGCCCTGCACTGAGCTCAGGTCTCGGCCGCACCTAATTTAAATGACAACACGACAAAAGACAAGCAGCTCCTTGTCTTTCAGAACTGTGGTGTGGAACTCCGAACAGGTCTGCTCAAAGTTCAGTGATGAGGAGCTCACTTCATGAGCCCCACTGAGCAAAGCACCATATTTTAAGCCTTTATTTGTTATAATTTTGATTATTTAATTGTTTATTGATTTCATAAAATATTCACATTTTTTGAGATTGTTTATTTGGGGTTTCATAAGCTGTGAGCCATAGTCATCAAAATTATAACAAATAAAGGCTTGAAATATCTCACTTTGCATGTAGTGGGAAATAATATATTTGTTTCACCTTTAGTTGAATTTACTGAAACGAATTAAGTTTAGCAATATATTCAAATTTTCCGACCTTCCCCTGTATATTATGACCAATAAATAAGAGCATAATATATGTCCCATATCACACCATATCAAGCTCAGGTGATGTTTCAGGTAAGAACTGTGCAACAGATGCTCCTCTGGGATGTTATATTACGTTTGTAGGTTTTTAAAAAAAAATATATATATATATAAGAGAGAGAGAGAGAGAGGTAAAGGCTGATTTATGGTTCCGTGTTAAATCGACGCAGAGCCTACGACGTACGATGCGCGTCGCTGCGTACCCTACGGAGTAGGCTCTGCGTCGATTTAACGCAGAACCATAATTTAGGCTTAACTAGGCAATGGCGCGCAAAGGGGCGGGCCGTCTGCAGGGCAGGCAGAGAGCACCAACACATGCTGCTGTCTTTAATATATCCTGTCCTTTATTTTGTTCATTATTGTTAGATCGTTGTTCATGTGTGTGCGTGTGTGACAGACGTGCATGGGACAATTGTGAAATACGGAATAAACTGCGTTCCGTATTGGTTCAATACGGAACGCAACCTTTAATTCCCAATTACGTAACAATTCCGTATTTCAAGGGACGGGTGGCAAGCCTAATCATACACACGTATTAACACTTCTAACTCCAGTGGCGTGAAGTATGTGGATCTTTTGTTGTAGCCGGTTGCCATGGTGAATCGTAGTATCAGGGCTCCATTGATGATGGCTTTTTATTTTCTTCATGCACGCGCTTAACTCAAGGTGAACATACTCAGAGTTGATTGAACTAACTCATATCCTGTTCTGGAACCGAAAACTCTGAGTTTCCTATCTCAGGGTAAGTCAAGTCAAGTCACAGTTCAGGGTTAAACTCAGAGTTTGTTGAACCTGCTTCCTGGAATACCCCACTGGTTGTTTGTCCCACCTATTTGCATATTTTGGAGATGGTTACATCTGGAGTTCACACCATTCAGAACCGGTCTAGACAAACCTATGGGGGACATGCCAGACAGGTTTGTGCAGTTCTCTTTAGGCAGCCTTTCATTTTTATCGTCTTCAAACTCTTTGTGCTGCAATCTATAAGTCCAGCACACAGGTCCACAGCCGTTGGCTGCCCTGTGGTTTCTGTGAGCAGGAGCCTGTCGGCGGCGGCCATGAAAGAGTGCCGGGGGTCTGACTGGAAGCCCTGGCGTGTGCGGCCAGTGTGGTCAGCAAACCCCCAGCGCTGTAATTTCTAAAGCACTTGTTGCGTGGACACTGCTCATGCTTTGTCCTCTCTTCTATCGCTAATGCAGACCTTGCAGTACAAGCCAGCCCATATTGTTTGGCTGGAAAGTAAATAAGCTGTAGAAGCCACTGGAGCTGTTTGCCATTCAGACTTTAAAGGTTTATCTCGCCGTGGGCGTGGGTGTTTAATTTAGAGTAGAAGCCAGGTGCTCCATAATGAGAGGCATCAGCTAAACAATCCTCTTCAAAAATATCTTATTTGGTTGAAGTGACCTGATTTAAAATCTGCTAAAGTCTGGATATAAAGCAGAGTGGCACGCATATACACAGTTTATCTCTCTCCCAATATATGTCCTGAATAAATGCCCGTGGATCTGGGACCAGGAGCAGCGGTGGAGTCTCGAGGGCCTGAGGTGGATGAGTGTCGGAGCTGCCAGCTTACCTGGTGATGCTGCCGTGACGGTGGGAGCTGTGAGGAGTGAGCGGGAGCAGGGTGGTGGACAGCGCAGCAAGGCAGGCTGGCTTATCAGTGAGATAACAGTAGGGGGGTTGGGTTGGGCGGCTGGATTTGTGGGGGGGGGGGGGGGGGGGGGGTTGGTACGGGTTGAGCTACATGAGGCCCTTCCTCGTGTCTCGCTCTGAACTGTGTTGGACCAGCTTTGACGGGTTTATGGCACACATTTACATTTCTGAGGTAGCTTTAGACGGGTCACATGTGCAGCAGATTTAAAAGGTTTCTTTAGCCCATCCCAGAGTTTCTGGAAGTCTGGACTCTGCGCTGGACGTTCTACATGTGGGTGGTGCAGGTAGTCAGCGGACAACTTCTCTTTCTGGGCACATAATTGGCGCTTTTCCACTAGCACCTACTCTACTCATCTCAACTCAGCCAAGTTTCTTTTCCATAACAATTCAGCACCTGGAGCAGAAGTAGGAGGTTGGAGTGAAGCTGCTGTGACGTATTTGATTATCTAAACGAAGAAGACAACAACACTAAAGATGTAGAACCTGGAGGAGATGATAGATGTGCTGCTGGGTCTGTGGCTTGTGTTTGATATCAAGTTAAAAATGAGAGTGAGAGAAGATTCAAGTGGCAATGCTTTTTTTTCGTTAGTTTGTCTCTGCTGCTGAAAAGTCAGCTGGAGCCGTGAGCAGCTATGAAGAGACAGAGCTCCTGGTAGATCTGGTCGTTCCTTATCGCCCGTCTAGATCCCTTTTTTAATTCTCTCCTCAGCACCAGGTTTATGAACATCTGCACTTCAGAGTTGGATCACCAAACAGACTTTTGCTGCCGTTCCCTGTTGAATAAAATGAACCAGAATCCGTCAGAGTCTCTTTCTCTGATTTCCTCCTCCTGACTCAGACGTCTGACTCCAACCCCCGACCAATGTACGGCCTGTAGTGTGATGATGTCAGATACAGCCGACTCAGCAGCTTAGAACCTAAGCAGAATAGTTACAGAAAAGTATCTACTCGGAATGTTAGACCCATAGTGGAAAAGAACCAAGGCGAGTCGAGGCGGGCTGAGTACTAGTGGAAAAGCACCAATAATGTGGCTGAACCTGGACCTGACGCAGTGAGGCCACCCCATAATGCTGCCATAATGCCATAAACCCGCTTCTCCTCTCACCCTCATGCCCCCGGCGCTCTTCAACACCCGACTCATCAGACCACACGCTCCAACCTTCTTCACAACATTAAAGGCATCTCAAATTTTTAAATATACGCCTGATAAACCTATCTTTTTAAATTAAACCGTTGTTCAGTTCTGTGCACATGGTGTGCGTTTAAATGCTCTTTCATTATCAATCATTGCAGTGACTTGCTATTGATTCCTTTATCTGTGTAACTGTACGGCGAACCCGTTCCCGCTGTACTTACCACTTAAATGGTACAAAACAATGGACTGATAAATGTGAAAACCTTTGACAAGACTCACCGGTGCAGCCTTCCTGGGTGGGAGGGAACCCAAAGGTCTGAGCAAACATGTGAAGTGTGGGGCTGTGATGTCATGATGGAGATGGGAGGATGTGTGGGATCAGAGGGGGGTTTGGGGCTATTGTGGATATATATGGCTTTTTATGGTGTTGTAGAATTAAATAATAAATTTTATTTTGATAGAAGTGTTTTGTAGTATACGACGGAGTATTAGGGCCAAAAAAAAAATTGGAAATTACGAGAATAAAGTCGTAATATTACGAGAATAAAGTCTTAATATTACGAGAATAAAGTCTTAATATTACGAGAATAAAGTCTTAATTTATGAGAACTCTTCACACTGAAAGCGTCAAAAATCTCCTGACGTCTGCATCGCTGCTTGGTGGATTCACACTGAAAGTCTGTCGACGCCTGCAGTGGGCGGGGTGCAGAACTGGAGGGAACAAAGTGCATATAGTCTACATAGCTGCACATCTTCAGTTTCCTATTTCACCATGGATCACACTTTGGGACCCTTCTTTATATTTCGGTGTTATTTCCCCGTAGATAAGAGTGAGTTTGATGCTCCTTAACCAGGTTGGTCCTGGATCAACAGCAACCATCATCCTTGGTCCCGGTGAAGCTGCAGTCTGTCTGCGGTGAACACTGACACACCGGGTTGGAGCGGAATTGGTCATGATGTTTAAACTTTTTTTTTTGGTGATTAACAAGCACAGGTTTTAACTATTTTGCGTTGGATCGACATCGCAAATAAAAACGTTTGGACCATGCAGCTCCTCAACCATCACATCAAACACATGTTTCACATGAGCAGTTCATGTAAAAACATTTAGTTCAGGTAAAAACGGCAGTCAAATCAGCAAAAATGTCTGATAAAATAAGTTTGTTAGTGCCCAGCTCTGCTCCTGTACGCATGTGAATGAGTGTACGTTTGTGTGAACATGAAAGTACAATCTGCATTGAGGCTTCTCGCTTTGGGAATCCCGGTCTGTGATTGGACGCTGCCTCGGCGTCACCGCTGCTCATTTGCATAAAGTTGAGATTTTTCAACTTCAAATTAACGCTCTGCTCCCGCTGCCTCCGCTGGCTCTCGACGCAAGCTTTCATAGACGATGAATGGCAGCCGGCTGCCTATGACGCCTGTGACGCTTTCAGTGTGAATCCAGGGTAACAGGAAGAGCATCTTCTCCCTGTGTTAAAATGAAGAATATTGAGCATCTTGTGAAGTCATATTCTGGTATCGGTTTCACAAATAAGGAAATACTGAATCTTTTGGCACATCAGCATGGAATTATTATCAGTATAAGGACTTTCTGGGTATACAGTATAAGCATTCTGGGAGCTGATTGGTCCTTACAGCATCATTAGCTGCAATACTTACTGTTGAATCTCAATAATACTAGTATTAATATGTTGCAGAACTACAGTCATATCATTCATGCAACAGCTCAAAAAACAGTTTCAATAACACTAACCCAAATCAATATCGGGATCGAATCAAATCGTGATAATCGATTCTGAATCTTAAGAATCGGATTTGAATCGATCCCCAGCCCTAATATGATGGGATGGACTCAAGCAGACCCCCCGTTCTTTTCTAATTTCTCCTATTTCATTTGACAAAATGCTGAATCCTCAACTAATGTTGTTGTTGGTCTCCAGGGGTTTATGATCTCTGCTCTCGGGTATGAGCTGCAGGCATGATGGAGAGTCTGAAGACCCGCTTGGATTTCTCCAGTCCCGTCATCCAAGCTCAGGTAAGCTGAACACTGCGTTTATGCGGCACAATCAAGGTTTGTTCCCGGCCTGCAGAAGTCCCCAGATAAGGCCGGCTTCCAGCGCACCAGACGGATTTACGGCTCCCACCAGTAATAAATCAGAAAAAAAAGAAATTACATTTTAGTTCATGTGTTGAGCAAAGCTGCTGAATTTTTGCGGTAGGCCCTTTACTGGTGTGAATTATCAGCCAGTGAACACGTTTTTACCCCCCCAAGTCGTAAAACAAGACAGCTTGAAGAACTGCATCAGAGCGTGGCTCTGCCGGAGCAGAAAACCTTCGCCTACTGGAACAATTCAAGACCCCTTCCTGGACAGGACTCGTACAAGGACATAGCACAGCCTCAGCACAAAAACACAACCTATTTTCAAAGGCACGCGACAGGCTGGAGGCCTCAGCTCTGCTGGTGCTGTTGGCCGGGCTGACAGACCATAGAAGGCTGATCGGGGCCCTCAGGCCGTACCAATTGTTACAGATTACTTTTGGAATAATTAGGGATGCCCCGATACTGGTATCGGTATCGGGGCCGATACTGCTCTCATATACTCGTGCTCGCAAAAATTCTCTGATACCACGCACCGATACTTCATTGTTGTTGTAGTTACTGGTTAGCGCCTCTAGGGGGAGATGTTGAGCAGCCGCCGAGTCGCCGCTGCTCAGCCAACCGTGTTTCACTTTGTTCTATCTTCCTTAATTATACAAACTGGACGGTTGAGTATTAACCTTATTCACAGGGAACTTTATTAAACACTCCACGTAACTCACAGTACAACATAAACAATCCCATTGTTATATTCTGGTTAGCCAGTTAACTGCGTTAGCTGCGCCGAGAGCCCGCGTCTGTCTTGCTTCTGTCGTCGTCTCTTATTTTGAAATATGTCCACCCTGCTGACGTCCCGCTGCATCTGCGTCTGTCGCTATCTTGCCTGAAACGGCGCTGCCAGTCTCACTCACGGGTATCACTCTCCTCCCACCACCACGCTAAGCTTGGCCAACTAGCGGCTAACTGGAATGTAACAATGGAATTGTTTATGTTCTTCTTCTTCTTCTCTGTTTTATTGGCGGATCGCAACCAACTTTAAGGAGCATACCGCCACCTACTGTACAAGAGTGTGTAACATTTCATTTAGCCTGTTTATTAAATTCTATTTGATTGTTTGTTGTTTCACACGGAGGCTTCAGGTGAAGCACCGCACATGCTCAGTTCAGGTGAAGCACTGCACATGCTCAGTTGATGTTCCTGCGATGAGACTAAAGACTAAAGGAAAGCCCGGCCAGCTGAGTTTTGTTTAAAATTGAAATTTTTGTGGTAGAAGTATCATATCAGTACTCTGTATCGGCGAGTACACAAATTAAAATACTCGTACTCGTGGGAAAAAAATGGTATCGGGGCATCCCTAGTAACAATGTATTTGACCCGGTCTTTGTACGTTTTGACCGTATAGAAACTTAGGTTTTTTTTTTTTTTTTTTGTTTTTTTTTTTTTTCTTGCTTTGTCTGCATATATATTAATGGTTAATACCATGCTTGTAAAAACCTGAGGCAAATATATATCATATATAGTTTATATCATATATAATTATTTTATTAATAAATAATAATAAAAAAAAAATTATATATAATATTTTGTGGTGTGGACGGACAGACGGACAGTCTGTCCAGGGTCACCAAGGTCCTCGCTCCTTCCTCCCTCCCTTGTTAGTGTCCATCCGTACTAGAGGGTTGTCCTGAGTTGTCCTGTGGACCAGGACCAGACCCCTCACACCCAGGACCAGGACCAGACCCCTCACACCCAGGACCAGGACCAGACCCCTCACACCCAGGACCAGGACCAGACCCCTCACACCCAGGACCAGGACCAGACCCCTCACACTCAGGACCAGGACCAGGACCAGACCCCTCACACCCAGGACCAGGACCAGGACCAGGACCAGACCCCTCACACCCAGGACCAGGACCAGACCCCTCACACCCAGGACCTGGACCAGACCCCTCACACCCAGGACCAGGACCAGGACCAGACCCCTCACACCCAGGACCAGGACCAGACCCCTCACACCCAGGACCAGGACCAGGACCAGACCCCTCACACCCAGGACCAGGACCAGACCCCTCACACCCAGGACCAGGACCAGGACCAGGACCAGGACCAGACCCCTCACACCCAGGACCAGGACCAGACCCCTCACACCCAGGACCAGGACCAGGACCAGACCCCTCTCACCCAGGACCAGGACCAGGACCAGGACCAGACCCCTCACACCCAGGACCAGGACCAGGACCAGGACCAGACCCCTCACACCCAGGACCAGGACCAGGACCAGGACCAGACCCCTCTCACCCAGGACCAGGACCAGACCCCTCACACCCAGGACCAGGACCAGGACCAGGACCAGGACCAGGACCAGACCCCTCACACCCAGGACCAGGACCAGGACCAGGACCAGGACCAGGACCAGACCCCTCACACCCAGGACCAGGACCAGGACCAGGACCAGGACCAGGACCAGACCCCTCACACCCAGGACCAGGACCAGGACCAGGACCAGACCCCTCACACCCAGGACCAGGACCAGACCCCTCACACCCAGGACCAGGACCAGGACCAGGACCAGACCCCTCTCACCCAGGACCAGGACCAGACCCCTCACACCCAGGACCAGGACCAGGACCAGGACCAGGACCAGGACCAGACCCCTCACACCCAGGACCAGGACCAGGACCAGGACCAGACCCCTCACACCCAGGACCAGGACCAGACCCCTCACACCCAGGACCAGGACCAGACCCCTCACACCCAGGACCAGGACCAGGACCAGACCCCTCACACCCAGGACCAGGACCAGACCCCTCACACCCAGGACCAGGACCAGACCCCTCACACCCAGGACCAGGACCAGGACCAGACCCCTCACACCCAGGACCAGGACCAGGACCAGGACCAGACCCCTCACACCCAGGACCAGGACCAGGACCAGACCCCTCACACTCAGGACCAGGACCAGACCCCTCACACTCAGGACCAGGACCAGGACCAGACCCCTCACACCCAGGACCAGGACCAGAACCCTCACACCCAGGACCAGGACCAGACCCCTCTCACCCAGGACCAGGACCAGACCCCTCACACCCAGGACCAGGACCAGGACCAGACCCCTCACACCCAGGACCAGGACCAGACCCCTCACACCCAGGACCAGGACCAGGACCAGACCCCTCACACCCAGGACACAGTCTGGTTGAACTCCTCCCCTCTGGACGGTGCTACAGAGCTCTGTAGCTAAAACCTCCAGACTCAGAGACAGTTTCTTTCCCCAAGCATCGAATGTTGCGAAGCAGAGCACCTGTGTGAGCAGAGGTGATCAGAGCACCTGTGTGAGCAGAGCACCTGTGTGAGCAGAGGGCCAGCAACAGCAGCAGCAGCGGCGGCTACCACCACCAGGCCAGCAGGAGCTTCCACCACCAGGCCAGCAGCAGCAGTAGCGGCGGCTACCACCACCGGCCCAGCAGCAGCAGCAGCAGCAGCAGCAGCGGCAGCGGCGGCTACCACCACCGGGCCAGCAGCAGCAGTAGCGGCGGCGGCTACCACCACCACCGGCCCAGCAGCAGCAGCGGCGGCTACCACCACCGGCCCAGCAGCAGCAGAAGCAGCAGCAGCGGCGGCTACCACCACCGGCCCAGCAGCAGCAGTGGCGGCTACCACCACCGGCCCAGCAGCAGCAGAAGCAGCAGCAGCGGCGGCTACCACCACCGGCCCAGCAGCAGCAGCGGCGGCTACCACCACCGGCCCAGCAGCAGCAGCGGCGGCTACCACCACCGGCCCAGCAGCAGCAGCGGCGGCTACCACCACCGGGCTAGCAGCGGCAGCTACCATCAACTCCAAGCACCAGGCCGAGCCCAGGCTCCTTCAGCCATCCACCACCAGGCCCAAGCACCAGCAGCAGCCAGCTCCACCAGGCTCCAGGCCCTGGCTTCAGGAGCTCCATCCACACGAAATCACAAGGTAAAAAGCTGTTAATCTGTTGTCTAACTCATTGTTAGTGGAGATCAAGAGTTGAGATGGCGATGAAAGTGCTACAGAAGGACATGGAGGAGCTGAAATTGTCAGTGGAAATGATGTCTGCTAATGTGGAGACCATGTTGAAACAACAGGCTATCATAACAGAGCTAATGGGTGAGGTGAAGCAGCTCAAAAGACAAAATACTGAACAAGAGAAGAAAATTATTAGTCTGGAAAACCGCCTGGACAGTCTAGAACAATACTCCAGGATGAATGATGTGATCATCTCAGGCCTGAAGATTAAACCACGGAGCTTTCTCCAGGCTTTGAAAGGCCCTGCCTCAGAGAGCAGCCCGGAGCATGAATGCTCAACTGAGGAGCAGGTAAAATCATTCCTCAGTAGTAAAAACATTGACATTAATATTGACAGTATCGAAGCATGTCACACACTGCCAAACAAGAGGCAGAATGACAGGCCAGCAATACCATCCATAATTATTCGATTTGCAAACAGGAAACACAAAGTAAATCTGCTGAAACAGGGTAGAAAATTAAAGGGCTCTAATGTATACTTAAACGAACATCTTACCAAAAAAAATGCAGACATAGCAAGAAAAGCTAGGGCTCTCAGAAAACAAGGCAAAATTCAGTCAACTTGGACTGTCAGTTGCAAAGTCTTCATTAAACCTTTGGGTGCAGCAGAAAATTCAAATGGGGTATACATCACTAGCATTGATCAACTGGAAAAATTTGACAGAGACCAGTAATCTGTAGTGTTTCCATTCCTAGGGATGAAATGCTATTGTTATATGAATATTAGTCATGTGTGTACTTTTTACATGTACTCATGATGGAGATTGAACAGGATTTAGATCCAGACCTTAATCTTCTTAAGAACATTAGTGAAAACTGTCTATATCACACAGACAGTCAGTTCAATGCAAATATTACATATGAAAATGGTGTATCTATTATTCATTTTAATAGTAGGAGTCTTTATGCACATTTTAATGATATAAAAGAGTATCTGAAGGTTTTTAAAAATGCTTTTAGCATTGTTGCTGTTTCTGAAACCTGGATTAACAATGAGAAGGGTGCTGACTTTGCTTTAAATGGTTACAACTTTCACTACATCAGCAGAGAATCTGTAAAGTATGGTGGTGTTGCTCTGTTTGTAGATGAAGGGTTATCTTACAAAGTTATTGATAAAATGTCATTGGTTGTGGACAATGTGATGGAGTGTATCACGATTGAGATTGACACTGAGAGAAGGAAAAAGGTAATGGTTAGCTGTGTGTACAGAAAACCTGGTTCTAATATTGAGTTATTTATAACAAATATGGAAATGTTATTTGGTACGCTAAAGCAGAGAGTAATTTATGTCTGTGGGGATTTCAACATTGATTTGTTGAATCCCCAAAAACATAAAACGACAGATGATTTCATTGATGTCATGTATGGTATGAGTTTGTTTCCAACTATATCTAAACCTACCAGGATAACAACCCATAGTGCAACCTTAATTGATAACATTTTTACTAATAACGTGGATAATAACAAAAGTGGTATATTGATAAATGACATCAGTGATCACCTGCCGGTCTTTGCAATTTATGAATGTAATTATAAGAAGAAGAGTGTGTTAAATGAAGTCAAATATAAGCGACTCAGATCTTCTGAATCCTTATCTGCATTCAAACACGAACTGTTGAAATACAACTGGAAAGGGGTTTGTGAGGAAACTGAGGTTAATATAGCCTATGATAAATTTCTAGATATATTTATCAAACTTTATAATAAAAGTTGCCCCATAAAACAATATAGTAACAAGAATAAATATGTAGATAATCCCTGGATGACCAAAGGATTACAAAACGCGTGTAAAAAAAAGAATTCATTATACAGGTTATTCATTAAGCAGAAGTCAGTTGAAGCAGAGTTAAAATATAAAAAATATAAAAATAAATTATTAAATATTATGAGGGCTTGTAGGAAAGACTACTATACAAGACTAATAGATAAGAATAAAAACAACATTAAAGGAATATGGAACATATTAAATAGTGTCATTAGAAATAAACCAGCTGAGCTCACATACCCCGACCTTTTTGAGTACAGGGATGAGAAGATCACAAACATGAAAGATATTGTTGATGGGTTTAATCACTTTTTTGTAGGTGTCGGTCCAAATCTAGCCAAAGATATAAAAGGAGCAGGGAAGGTTGCTGAGGAGGTGGCTTGGGGGGAGAGAAACTCTAACTCAATCTCTCTGGAAACTGTGGACAAAGGGGAAATTATAGAAATTATAAAAAATAGCGCTAATAAAACATCTACTGATGGAAATGATATTGACATGGCATTGATAAAAACCATCATTGATGGGATCATTGATCCCCTTTCTCATATTTATAATCTTTCATTGAGATCAGGAATATTTCCAGACCAAATGAAACTGGCTAAAGTTATCCCTGTACACAAAACGGGTGATAAACATCTATTTACCAATTACAGGCCTGTTTCCCTTCTGTCCCAGTTTTCCAAGATACTAGAAAAATTATTTGTGGTTCAATTGGACAGATTCATAGACGGCAATAAGTTGCTAAATGATGGGCAGTATGGGTTTAGATCATCAAGATCAACTTCCATGGCTTTGTTGGAGGTAGTAGAGGAGGTTACAAGTTGTATGGACAATAAGAAATATGCACTGGGTGTGTTTATTGACCTTAAAAAGGCATTCGACACAATTGATCATGGATTGTTGCTAGAAAAGATGGAGAGGTATGGGATTAGAGGGGCAGCACTAGACTGGCTGCATAGTTACATGAATAATAGACAACAGTTTGTACAAATTGGAACTTATAAATCATTGAGCCTAAATATTACCTGTGGTGTCCCCCAGGGGTCAGTACTAGGACCCAAATTGTTCATCTTATATATTAATGATATTTTTAAGGTATCAAATATTTTAAAACTGGTTGTTTTCGCTGATGATACAAATATTTTTTGTTCGGGGGATGATTTAAATCAACTCATAAACATGGTTAACATTGAATTATCCAAATTAAAAGATTGGTTTGACAAAAACAAACTGTCACTAAATCTGAGTAAAACAAAGTTTATCATATTTGGAAATCGCAAAATAGATATAGAAATTAAAGTAGAAATAGATCAGGTAATGATTGAAAGAGTATATGAAGTTAAGTTTCTGGGTGTATTAATTGATCACAGACTTTGCTGGAAATCCCATACTAAACACGTGTGTTCCAAACTAGCAAGGACAATAGGGATACTGGGTAAAGCCAGACATATACTGGATAAGAAGCCATTGCACACTCTGTACTATGCACTTATTGAACCTTATTTATCATATTGTGTAGAAGTGTGGGGTAATAATTATAAAAGCACTTTAAAAAAGATTTGCACTTTACAAAAACGAGCAGTGAGGTTAATAAACGGAGCGGGATACCTAGATCATACCAATAATTTGTTTTTAAATTCTTATTTGCTCAAGTTTCCAGATTTGGTGAAATTCAAAACGGCACAGACCATGTTTAAAGCCTGGAATAATAGTTTACCTGGAAACATCCAAATGTTATTTAGAAAAAGAGATGGTATTCATGATATACGGAATAAACACACTTTTAAACAGACAATGGCTCATACTACACTGAAAAAGATGTGCATTTCAGTGTATGGTATAACACTCTGGAACAACCTTGATGAAAGTGTGAAGGTCTGCAAGAACATCAGGCTATTCAAACGCTGCTATAAGCAGATTATCATACTGAACTACCAAAAGTTGATGTTATAATGACCAGGATTTTTTAATTTTTTTTCATTGTCTTTTTTTCTTCTGTGCATGATGCTTTTCTTTCTTTTTAGCTACTTTTATTATTGACTCACTTGTCTTTTAATTGCTTTTATATTGATATACTTTTATGTGTCAAGAAGGGTATATACTGTATATACGTATTATTATTATTATTGTTGTTATTAGTATTATTATTGTTATTGCTATTTTTATTCTTTTATATATTGGATATCCTTATATTGCAAGAAGGGGCCGGACTAGATAAGCATTTGCTTCTTCCTGTCCCTTCTTGAACAAAACTGGTTGTTTTTTATTATTGTTGTTGATGCATGGTGTTTTATTTTATTGTTTTGTTCAAGATGAATAAAGATCAAATCAAATCAAATCAAATCAAGCTGTTGCTCTGATGAACTCTCATCACTAATAGTCTCAGAGAAATAAATCTGTGCAATAATAGAGGCTCTGCATTGACGTCACTTCCCCACTGGACCCCCCCTTACTCGCACTGAGTGGCAAAACATCAGCAAAAACAGCTGCAACTAGTGGAGAAGACGGGATAACAGCTGATTATGGGCTTAAATTAAAGTCAGTTGGACTTGACAGTGACCCGTACAGTTACCCCAAGAACCAGTGGTCCATGGACATTAATATTTGGTACAGTTACCCCAAGAACCAGTGGTCCATGGACATTAATATTTGGTACAGTTACCCCAAGAACCAGTGGTCCATGGACATTAATATTTGGTACAGTTACCCCAAAAACCAGTGGTCCATGGACATTAATATTTGGTACAGTTACCAAGAACCAGTGGTCCATGGACATTAATATTTGGTACAGTTACCAAGAACCAGTGGTCCATGGACATTAATATTTGGTACAGTTACCCCAAGAACCAGTGGTCCATGGACATTAATATTTGGTACAGTTACCAAGAACCAGTGGTCCATGGACATTAATATTTGGTACAGTTACCCCAAGAACCAGTGGTCCATGGACATTAATATTTGGTACAGTTACCCCAAGAACCAGTGGTTAATGGACATTAATATTTGGTACAGTTACCAAGAACCAGTGGTCCATGGACATTAATATTTGGTACAGTTACCAAGAACCAGTGGTCCATGGACATTAATATTTGGTACAGTTACCAAGAACCAGTGGTCCATGGACATTAATATTTGGTACAGTTACCAAGAACCAGTGGTCCATGGACATTAATATTTGGTACAGTTACCCCAAGAACCAGTGGTCCATGGACATTAATATTTGGTACAGTTACCCCAAGAACCAGTGGTCCATGGACATTAATATTTGGTACAGTTACCCCAAGAACCAGTGGTCCATGGACATTAATATTTGGTACAGTTACCCCAAGAACCAGTGGTTAATGGACATTAATATTTGGTACAGTTACCAAGAACCAGTGGTCCATGGACATTAATATTTGGTACAGTTACCAAGAACCAGTGGTCCATGGACATTAATATTTGGTACAGTTACCAAGAACCAGTGGTCCATGGACATTAATATTTGGTACAGTTACCAAGAACCAGTGGTCCATGGACATTAATATTTGGTACAGTTACCCCAAGAACCAGTGGTCCATGGACATTAATATTTGGTACAGTTACCCCAAGAACCAGTGGTTCATGGACATTAATATTTGGTACAGTTACCAAGAACCAGTGGTCCATGGACATTAATATTTGGTACAGTTACCAAGAACCAGTGGTCCATGGACATTAATATTTGGTACAGTTACCAAGAACCAGTGGTCCATGGACATTAATATTTGGTACAGTTACCCCAAGAACCAGTGGTCCATGGACATTAATATTTGGCCACCAATCCAGTTTCCTGATATTTATATGGACTTAATTTCTACACCGGGGAAATACACGAAGCAAAGCTTGAAGACTTACAAAAGTCTTGATGCTTGGTCGGACTTCAAGGCAGGATTTGTTGGTGAAATTAAAGTGATGAGGACACCGAACTTTATGATTTGACCGCTTAACGTTAGCTACCCAAAAATCCAACATTACCTGATACAAAATGGGAACTGAAAATCCACGTTTCGGTGTCTGGAATCCAGTTGTTTCTGTGAATTGCATTGATCCATTAGTCTTTCTTAAGCTTATTTTTCGGCAGTCTGTAAAACGATAACTCAGATTTCTTGCTAAATCTATGAGTACAGTTGATCGCACAACAGCTCTTTCCCATTTTAGATGTTTTCCAGTTGCTCAAACTGAAAGTTTACGCTGCCACTCAGTCTTTCTGCCACTCAGTCTTTCTGACACCCAGTCTTTCTGACACTCAGTCTTTCTGCCACTCAGTCTTTCTGTGAAGTCGCATCTGTGACGTCATGCGCATTCCCTCTATAATAATTATAAAAATTAAAGCTGCAAGCAGCGATGAACGGGCCCTCGCACTCACGGCCACCGCCCCCCATAAGCATATCAGAAATGACACCACCCACGACTTCCTATGTCAAACCATTCAAAAGATATAGCAGAAAAAAGGGACAACCAATCAGAAGAAGGGGCGGGGCTAATTCAGGCCAATGAAGGTCAAGGACTCCATACAGAATCTGATGACACCACCCACGACTCTCTATGTCAAACCATTCAAAAGTTATAGCAGAAAATCGGGACAACCAATCAGAAGAAGGGGCGGGGCTAATTTTCACCAATTATGGTCAAGGACTCAATACCGAGTCCCATGACACCACCCACGACTCTTTATGTCAAACCTTTCAAAAGTTATGGCAGAGAAAAGTATTCTAGGGGGCGCTGTTGAGCCGTTAGGCCACGCCCATTAATGCAAACCATGAAATATCAAATTTATCGCCAGGCCTGGCTTGCATGCAAAATTTGGTGACTTTTGGAGAACTATCAAATATGGACCAATCAGATGAAGGGGGGCACGCTTTTTGGCGTCTAGCGTCGCCACGGTAACTCTTTTGAAAGAGAAAAGTAATGCGCGTAGTTGCAAGATGAAGACGCACATTTTGATGTATAACACACCTGGGTGCACGTTACGGTTCGGGCAGTATTAATTGCCGAAGGAATGGCATAAATTGCGCCAAAATTACACAATTAATTCAAAATGGCTGGCTTCCTGTTCGGTTTCAGCCAGCCAAAGACTTTTCTTTAAGTTGCAACATGATACAGGAGTAACCGATTTTCGTGCATGTACGTCAAACCGTATTGTGGGGCTTAAGGCACAAAGTTTTCCGAGGGGGCGCTGTTGAGCCATTTTGCCACGCCCATTAATACAAACCATGAAATATCAAATTTATCACCAGGCCTGGCTTGCATGCAATATTTGGTGACTTTTAGGGACTATCAAATATGGACCAATCAGATGAAGGGGGGCGCGCTTTTTGGCGTCTAGCGTTGCCACGGTAACACTTTTGAAAGAGAAAAGTAATGCGCGTAGTCGCAGGATAGAGACGCACATGTTGATGTATAACACACCTGGGTGCACATTACGGTTCGGGCCGTATTAATTCTCGAAGGAATGGCTCATATTGCTCCAAAATTACGCGATTAATTCAGATGTTCAAAATGGCCGACTTCATGCTCTGTTTCGGCCATGGCGCCAAGAGACTTTTCTTTAAGTTGCGACATGATACAGGTGTGTGCCGATTTTCGTTCATGTACGTCACACCGTATTCTGGGGCTTGAGGCGCAAAGTTTTTTCTGTCTGAACCAACCAGATGAAGGTTGGGCGCGCTTTTTGGCGTCTAGCGTCGCCACGGTAACGCTTTTGAAAGAGAAAAGTAATGCGTGTTGTCACAGGATGGAGACGCACATTTTGATGTATAACACACCTGGGGGCACGTTACGGTTCGGGCCGTATTAACTGCCGAAGGAATGGCATAAATTGCGCCAAAGTGACACGATTAATTCAAAATGGCTGACTTCCTGTTCGGTTTCGGCCATGTTGCCAAGAGACTTTTCTTTAAGTTGTGTATTGATACAGGTGTGTAGCGATTTTCGTGCATGTACGTCAAACCGTATTGTGGGGCTTGAGTCACAAAGTTTTCCGGGGGGCGCTGTTGAGCCATTTTGCCATGCCCATTAATGTAAACTATTAAATATCACATTTTCCGCCAGGCCTGACTTGTATGCAAAATTTGGTGACTTTTTGGGCACTTTTAGGGTGGCAAAAAGGCCCTCCTTTCGTCAGAAGAAAGAAAAAAATTCCTACAGATACAATAGGGCCTTCGCACTGAAGGTGCTCGGGCCCTAATAATAACCACAATCATATGCTGTAACAATCCATCTTTCAATAATCATGTCTACCTCATTCTGCTGCACCTTTCACTTTTTTTAAATTGTATATATGTCAATAAGAGCTGTCATTTACTGTACAGTGAGCGAAAATAACCAAGTCAAATTCCATGTCTTGTTTGACCTGACTTGTCCAAATTCTGATTGTGATTCTGATGTGTCCTCTTCATGAACCCTCTGGTTGTTCCAGGCCGTGAGAAGCCTGGTGGCTGCTGTGCTGAAAGAGAAGGGCTCCGATGGGCCGATCTGCCAGTCCTCCCCCCAGGTAGGTTCCTCCAGAGCTCTGTCTTTCTGCCCCGTTCACATGTTTGTTTCTTGACTTGCTGGGGCCACCCGTGGTGAAAGCGTGTGACTTGAGCGGCTTGTGCCTCAGGGGGCGGCTCTGGACGTTCTGTGGCAGCAGTGCTGCAGCGACGGCGCTCTGGTCCGGTCGGCCTGCTGCGACGCCTTGGTCCTCCTGGTGGAGCAGGGCCACGCCGACCTGCACTACGTCCTCAACTGTGTCCTCAACCTGCTGCCGTCTGCCAGGTACGTAAAAATGAAAGTGAGAGAAGATTCAAGCGGCAACGCTTTTTAATGTTTTTTTGTCTGTCTCTGTGCTGCTGAAAAGTCAGCTGGAGCCGTGAGCAGCTATGAAGAGACAGAGCTCCTGGTAGATCTGGTCGTTCCTTATCGCCCGTCTAGATCCCTTTTTTAATTCTCTCCTCAGCACCAGGTTTATGAACATCTGCACTTCAGAGTTGGATCACCAAACAGACTTTTGCTGCCGTTCCCTGTTGAATAAAATGAACCAGAATCCGTCAGTCTCTTTCTCTGATTTCCTCCTCCTGACTCAGACGTCTGACTCCAACCCCCGACCAATGTACGGCCTGTAGTGTGATGATGTCAGATACAGCCGACTCAGCAGCTTAGAACCTAAGCAGAATAGTTACAGAAAAGTATCTACTCGGAATGTTAGACCCCTAGTGGAAAAGAACCAAGGCGAGTCGAGGCGGGCTGAGTACTAGTGGAAAAGCACCAATAATGTGGCTGAACCTGGACCTGACGCAGTGAGGCCACCCCATAATGCTGCCATAATGCCATAAACCCGCTTCTCCTCTCACCCTCATGCCCCCGGCGCTCTTCAACACCCGACTCATCAGACCACACGCTCCAACCTTCTTCACAACATTAAAGGCATCTCAAATTTTTAAATATACGCCTGATAAACCTATCTTTTTAAATTAAACCGTTGTTCAGTTCTGTGCACATGGTGTGCGTTTAAATGCTCTTTCATTATCAATCATTGCAGTGACTTACTATTGATTCCTTTATCTGTGTAACTGTACGGCGAACCCGTTCCCGCTGTACTTACCACTTAAATGGTACAAAACAATGGACTGATAAATGTGAAAACCTTTGACAAGACTCACCGGTGCAGCCTTCCTGGGTGGGAGGGAACCCAAAGGAAATAGCCCAAATAGATACAGAAAAGTATCTACTCGGCACGTTAGACCCCTAGTGGAAAAGAGCCAAACCAGGTCGAGTCGGGCTGAGTAGGTGCATGTGCATCACACACACGTGGAGCGACGGATCAGGACACAGGGAAGAGGGAGAACCGATGGATTCACGCTGTTCATATCCCACATAGATTTGTGTTTTTAGTTAGTTGTCTCCTTGCTTTTCTGCTGTTTATACAGAAGTTCATCTTAACCATTTCCCTTGTCGTCTTTTATCACCACGTTTTGTTTTCGCTGCTGCTTTCCACAGAAACGTCCAGGGGCTCGTCAAAGTCATCGGACGCCTGTTGCAGATGCAAGCTGACCAGAAACACCAGGACACGCCCTCCACCTGCCCGTACTCCATCAGGTCAGTCCCTCCACCTGCCCGTACTCCATCAGGTCAGTCCCTCCACCTGCCCGTACTCCATCAGGTCAGTCCCTCCACCTGCCCGTACTCCATCAGGTCAGTCCCTCCACCTGCCCGTACTCCATCAGGTCAGTCCCTCCACCTGCCCGTACTCCATCAGGTCAGTCCCTCCACCTGCCCGTACTCCATCAGGTCAGTCCCTCCCCCTGCCCACCTCCACCTGCCCGTACTCCATCAGGTCAGTCCCTCCACCTGCCCGTACTCCATCAGGTCAGTCCCTCCACCTGCCCGTACTCCATCAGGTCAGTCCCTCCACCTACTCCATCAGGTCAGTCCCTCCCCCTCCTCCTGCCAGTACTCCATCAGGTCAGTCCCTCCACCTGCCCCTGCCCGTACTCCATCAGGTCAGTCCCTCCCCCTGCCCATACTCCATCAGGTCAGTCCCTCCACCTGCTACTCCATCAGGTCAGTCCCTCCACCTACTCCATCAGGTCAGTCCTGCCCGTACTCCATCAGGTCAGTCCCTCCACCTACTCCATCAGGTCAGTCCTGCCCGTACTCCATCAGGTCAGTCCCTCCACCTACTCCATCAGGTCAGTCCTGCCCGTACTACATCAGGTCAGTCCCTCCACCTGCTACTCCATCAGGTCTAGTGTGTATAAATGTTCAGAGCTGCTGCATCGTTGGTCCATATTTTGCCATGTTGTTGTCCTCCTCCTACGTCGGCTTCAAACTGCCATGTTGGTTTACTAATGTTCCAACTAACATTAGTAAACGGCGCCACCTATCGCTGCGAGTCCAACGCACCTCACTCAATGATTTGATTCTCCCCATTTTTTTTTTTTTTTTTTAATATATATTTTTATTAGGGGGTAAGGCACAGTAGAACAGGAATCAATGACACATTTACATTAAGTATCATATTATTTCTGTATGGCAATCTACAATATAGAGGATATTTGACACCGTAACAAAACTGTGCATCTCAATGGAATGAGAAAAAGATATACAGTCTTGATTTAAGGACAAAACATTACACAATTCAATGAAAATAATATTAATAATGATAAATAAATAAGTGAAAATTATTATTATTTTTTTTTTCAACTCTGTTTATTGAATTTTCATTTTTCAACACATAAACGACAGTAACAATGAAGCAAATATCAAGGTTTACATTATCACGTAACTCAAATAAAGACAGTGTACAAGATATATAAACAAACAAAAAGAATAATAAAACAACAAAGAAAGAATAGGACAAAAATACACATACATACAAACACACTCATTCACTCGGGGAAGGGTGGGTGGGGGGGTTTATTCTGCTCACAGCTTTTCTAGTTAGTCCTCAGGTTCTTCATCAATGCTGAGTGAGTGAATGTGGTCAACAAAAGGTTGCCAAGTTTTGTTAAAGGCTTCCAGGGAACCCCGACGGGAGAACCTAATCTTCTCCAGCTTAATGCAGTATAGGATTTCATGTATCCATCTATTGTGTGTGGGCGGAAGCGTATGTGTCCATTTGAGGAGGATGAGCCTTCTAGCGAGTAAAGTTGTGAAGGCTATAACTCGTTTCGCAGTGTTAGGCATCCCAATTCAATTCAATTCAATTTTATTTATATAGCGTCTAATACAACAGATGTTGTCTCTAGACGCTTTCCAGAGATCCAGAACATGAACATGAACATAAACATAAACATAAACATA
The DNA here is from genome assembly GCF_033807715.1 of Cololabis saira. NCBI lineage: Eukaryota > Metazoa > Chordata > Actinopteri > Beloniformes > Belonidae > Cololabis > Cololabis saira. Next base: position 40,294,308 of record NC_084606.1, read on the forward strand.
AACCCCCGAGCAATTATTATATAAACAATGGCAGGTAAAAACTCCCTTAGTGGGAGAAAAACCTTAAGCCAAACAGTGGCAAGGAAAAACTCCCCTTTAGGAGGGAAGAAACCTTGAGCAGGACCAGGCTCATAAGGGGGGACCCTCCTGCCGAAGGCCAGACTGGGGGAGTCAGGGACGACGACAGCACACAGCAGGCAGGTGGAAGCAGCAGCGGGATGACCAGAGGTGGGGGGGGGGGGGTGGCGTCAGCAGCACACAACAGTCATGTGGAAGCAGCAGCGGGATGACCAGAGGGGGGGGGGGCGTCAGCAGCACACAACAGTCATGTGGAAGCAGCAGCGGGATGACCAGAGGGGGGGGGGGTGCAGGCAGGCGGAAGCAGCAACAGCAGACATCCACGTAGGCAGGTGGAAGAAGCAATGGGATGACCAGAGGGGGGGAGGGCCGGGAACACAGGCCAGAACGCAGCTCCTGAGGCTCCGGCCTGCAAACATACACAAAAGAGAAAAAAGGGGGGCCGGCACAAGAAACTACAGGAACAATGGACAAAAATGATAGCTATGAGATATTTATAATAAATAAAAATGGTAATGGAGAAGAGAGGCAGGGAAAAGGAGAGGAGAAGAAGGGTGAGAGGCACCGCCCAGCGGATCATGTCGGTGCCCCCCTGCAGCATAAGCCTATAGCAGCATATCTACCGCGAAGCTATATTTGAGACTAACTATTATAGTTTTGTTCTATAGCTGCGACTATGACTACTGACTCTAACACACTAAAGTTTACACTACCTAGAGATTTACCAACACCAGCTAGAGGTTTACTAAACACTAACTATAAGCTTTACTAAACAGAAAGGTTTTAAGTTTAGTTTTAAAGGTGGAGGTGGTGTCAGCCTCCTTAACCCAGATTGGAAGTTGGTTCCAAAGTAATGGTGCCTGATAGCAGAACGCCCGCCCTCCAAATCTACATTTAGATACTCTAGGAACTACGAGTAAACCTGCACCCTGGGAGCGGAGAGCTCGGCCAGGAACATAAGGCACTATCAAATCTTGTAAATACTGCGGAGCTAAGCCGTTTTGGGCTTTATATGCAAGTAATAAAATTTTAAATTGAATTCTGAATTTTACAGGTAGCCAATGGAGCGACGCTAACACTGGAGAGACGTGGTCTCTCCTGCTAATTCCTGTCAGTACTCGTGCTGCTGCATTCTGGATCAGCTGGAGCCTATTCAGCAAATTACTTGGACATCCTGCTAACAACACATTACAGTAATCCAGTCTAGAAGATACAAACGCATGAACTAGTTTCTCTGCATCCCTCTGCGAGAGGATTTTCCTAATTTTTGCAATATTACGGAGATGGAAAAACGCTATTTTACAAACCTGATTAACATATGGTTTAAACGACAAATCCTGATCGAAAACAACACCAAGGTTTCTCACAGTTGCACTGGAAGCCATCGCAACACCATCTAATCCCTTCCTAAGATGCTCTGGACCAAGAATGATAACCTCTGTTTTATCTGAATTTAGAAGCAAGAAATTTCTGGACATCCAGTCCTTGATGTCCCTAAGACATGCCTGAAGTTTAACTAACGGTTCTGTTTCATCCGGCTTCATAGACAAGTAGAGCTGCGTATCATCAGCATAGTGTGTGCCGTGATTCTGGATTATACTTCCCAACGGCTGCATGTATAAACTGAACAAGACTGGCCCTAGCACTGAACCCTGCGGAACACCATAACAGACCCTCGACTGTTCTGAAGAAACCTCATGTACATGAACAAACTGGAACCTGTCAGATAGATATGATTTAAACCAACATAGAGCTGTCCCTTTAATCCCAACAACATGCTCTAACCTGTGCAGTAAAATGCCATGATCTATAGTGTCAAAAGCAGCACTGAGGTCCAGTAAAACCAATATGGACACTAATCCCTTATCTGAGGCCATAAGAAGGTCATTCGTAACTCGAACCAGTGCTGTCTCTGTGCTATGATGCATTCTGAACCCTGACTGAAAGACTTCAAACAGATCATTTCTATACAAATAGTCACATAACTGGCTTGAAACTGCCTTTTCCAGAATTTTAGATACAAATGGAAGGTTAGAAATTGGCCTATAATTAGCTAAGGTGTCTGGGTCAAGGGAAGGTTTTTTAAGTAAAGGTTTAATTACTGCCACTTTGAAAACCTGTGGTACATATCCTAAGCTTAGGGATAGGTTGATTTGGTCCAGTATTGTCACACCAATAAGAGAAAAAACATTTTTGAATAGTTGAGTCGGGATGGGGTCTAACATACATGTGGTAGACTTAGCTCTATTAACGAGTGAGGTCAGCTCAGGGAGGTCTATAGGATCAAAACAGTCTAGAGACAAGTCAGAGCCTAGGGAAGTCGCTAAAGCTGAAGAAACGCCCACAACCGGCTGGTTGATTTCTTCTCTAATTCTCGTGATTTTACTGTTAAAGAAGCTCATAAAGTCCTCACTACTGAGAGCTGCAGGAATACACGGCTCCACAGAACTGTGACTCTTTGTCAGCCTGGCTACAGTGCTGAACAGAAAACGTGGGTTACTTTTGTTATCCTCTATCAACGTTGAATAATAAGCTGTTCTTGCTTTGCGAATGGCTTTTTTATATACTATTAGAATATCTTTCCATTCACGATAAGAGTCTACAGACCTACAAGAGTACCACTTCCTTTCCATTTTACGCACGCTTTGTTTCAACATGCGAATATCTGAATTGTACCAGGGAGTTAAGCTCCTGTGGCTAGAAACCCTCCTTTTCAAAGGAGCAACTTCATCTAAAGCTGAGTGCAACAGATCAGCAGTGTTACTAACAAGAAAATCAACATCAGAGGTAGAACCCAGGTCACTGGCCTCTATTGCTTCAGTAGAGGCTTCACTATTTTCCACTGTCGCAAGACGAGCAATGGTCTCCTTAAATTTAGCAATAGCTTCATCAGACAAACATCTGCTAAAATAATACCTCCTGCCCTGCACTTCAACATCAACAACATTCAATTCCAACGTTATTAAATAATGGTCGGATAAAAGGGAGTTAACAGGTGACACCAACAGACCATCAGTTTCAACACCGTAGGTGAGAACGAGATCGAGAGTATGACCAAAACAATGCGTCGGCCCGTCCACTTTTTGTGAGATACCCATTGATTCTAGAAGAGAATTGAAAGCTAATTTAAGATTATCGCTTTCAACATCCATATGAATATTAAAATCACCCACTATGATGAATTTATCTGTACTGATCAATAATCCAGAAAGGAAATCTGAAAATTCAGACAAAAACTCTAGATAAGCGCCAGCAGGGGGCCGATACACTACCACTAACACAACTGGCTTCTCTGATTTCCAGCTCGGAAATTTCAGACTAAGCGTGAGGCTTTCAAACGTATTATGATTGCACTTAGGTTAAATTTTTGTTTGGAGACTGGAGTTATAAATTGCTGCGACTCCTCCGCCCCGGCCCGTGTTTCTAGGAATGTGATGATTAAAGTAGCCGGGCGGAGTTGATTCATTCAAACTAACATACTCTTCATCCTGTAACCATGTTTCTGTTAAGCAGAAAACATCACTCCTGCTCTCTGTAATTATATCGTTTACTAACAGAGACTTGGAGCTTAATGATCGTATATTTAGTAGTCCGCATCTAATTTTTCGGTCTCTTATTGGTACCAAATGTGCATTGGTTTTAATTTTTACAAGATTATTTTGGTTAACGCCTCTATAACGCCGCACCTGGTGAACTAGTGGAGGGCGGGGAACTGCAACTACTTCTATTTTGCTAGGCACCTGGTTAGAGTTACCAGTTACATCATGTAATCTTATAGTTTTGTTGGCAGGCGTTGGTCCTCGAGAAGCAGCAGAGAAGTGTGTTAAACTACAGCTCTGCATCCTGGCCTGGACCCTGCGATGTCAGGGAGAGGGTCTAATGAAACAGGCCAAATTACTAGAGACAAGAGAAGCACCATCCCGGGTGGGATGAATGCCGTCTCTTCTAATCAGACCGGGCTTTCCCCAGAACGTTTCCCAATTGTCAATAAAGGCCACGTCGTTTTCTGAACACCACCGATACAACCAGCGACGGAGCGAGAGCATGCGACTAAACATGTCATCGCTGGTCAAATTGGGGAGGGGGCCAGAGAAACCTACGGAGTCCGACATGGTTTTAGCGAATCCCAGCGTGTCGTGGTACTCCAAAGAGGGCAGTGAGGGGGTCGGGGTCAATTGTGCTACCCAAAACCCTCCCCAGCGTATCAAACAACCCCAACCACAATAAAGACAATTTCGGACATGACCAAAACATATGCATGTAATCTGCCGGTGATAATTTACATCTGTTACATGAGTCAGCCCTATCTGGGTAAATCTTCGCTAATCTTGCATTGGTGTAGTGGCTCCTGTGTAGGATTTTGCATTGAAGTAGACAGTGTCTTGCACATATAGAAGATGTGTGTACCAGATCTAACATATGATCCCACTGATCATCAGTGATATCAGTCCCAAAGTCCTGACTCCACACAGTTTGAAGTGAGTCCAGTCTGGTTGGATTAGCCGCAAAAATGTTTCTATAAATGATAGAAATCAACCTCTTAGAGTCTGTCTTCAGAGATAGAAACGGGTCTAAACTAGAGTTTGGGGGCTGACTAGGGAATTGCGGGTATTGATTCTGAACAAAATGTCTAACCTGAAAATAACGAAACCGATGGGAGTTTGGGAGAGTGAATTTAGCAGCCAGATCAGAAAATTGAGGGAAAATCCCATCAATGTATAGGCTACTGACAGAATGTAGACCTTTCTCATGCCAATCCCGAAATGTTGGATCTGAGTAAGAAGGGACAAAACAATGATTGCGGTAAATAGGAGCCAGACCTGATGGTACATGTAAACCAAAGTGCTTTCTGAATTGGCTCCAGATTTTTAAGGTGTTAGTCACAATCGGGTTAATGGAGACCTTGAGCGGCAGAGGTAATTGTGCACAGACCACTGACCACAGTGAGTGCCTGGATGAGGATATCTCCATTTGAGCCCATTGGGGTAAGCCAGCTTGTGCAATTTTGGAGTTCCAAAAGAGGAGTTTATTAATATTACACGCCCAGTAATAATGACGGAAGCTTGGCAGCGCCAGGCCACTCTCTGCCTTGGGGAGTTGGAGAATCTCCTTCCTAATACGAGCCTTTTTATCACACCATATAAATGAATTAATTATTTTATCAAGAGAGAGAAAAAATGAGTTGCGTAAGAAAATCGGAATTTGCTGAAAGAGATATAAAAATCGCGGTAGAGTAACATCTTGATCAGGTTAGCACGTCCCATTAAAGAGAAAGGCAGGGAGGACCACCTGGCTAAGTCTTCTTTGCAGCGCTCAACTGAGGGGTTCAAAGTTCTTGGCAGCTAGTTCCGTAAAGGATTTACTCACAAAGATACCCAAATATTTGAACCCTTCCGAGGCTTTCCTAAAGGGAAAAATATTTTGAGGAAGAGCATTAGCCAGATCGTTAATTGGAAAATATTAACTTTTATGAAGATTGAGTTTATAACCGGAGATTTTCTTAAATACCTCTAATATGTTCAAAATTACAGGAAGGGAATTCGGGGGGTCCGAGATATATAGCAGGAGGTCGTCCGCGTACAACGACAACTTGTGAGTTAACCCTTGGCGCATGATACCGTCAAAACGACCCTCATTACGGAGCCAGATGGCCAACGGCTCCACGGCGAGCACAAACAGAGAAGGGGATAAAGGACAGCCCTGTCTGTTACCTGCGAGAGCGGAAACGAGTTGGAGCGGATTCCATTGATATTGACTGAAGCAACCGGGGATGTGTAGAGTAATTGAATCCAGGAAATAAAATTAGCGCTGAAACCAAACCTGTTGAGAGTGTTGTGCAACTCAGGTAGCTAAGCTGTTCAGTTATCCAAGGCTATTAATGAATATTATTAATAATTATTAATAATTAATAAAGTTGAATATTTATCAAATCGTATTATCAAAATGATAATAATTCTCGTAGGGGCACCACCCCCGGGCCTTACTCCGGAGGAAAATGATAACTAAACAGCAGAAAATCAGTCTCATATGATTTGAATTATCCTGCATAACAGCAAATCCTACTATCACTTACAGGATAACAGTTGAAGGTGTGAGATCCGAACACTAGGCTCTGTCAAACAAATCAATTGTGACCAAAATGCATGAAATAACAACAACCACTCATTAAAAATCAATCAGAATTTATTTACATACGGGTATCAAAGAAGATGTAAATGGATACCCAATAAATCCCGATGGCAGAACTTAAGTATTATAAAACCATTAATTAACTAGAGAAACATCAATAGAAAAAAATGAAATGAAAGTTAAATGCATGGAATGAAAAAAAGAAATCAAAGCAATAATAAAAATGATATCACGAACATGTACGGTTTAAAATATTGTGGCTGCATAAAGATGGCTGCATTTTTTAAAGATGGCGGGACTGTAACCACGCCACGTGCAATTAGACCGGATGTTACTCCCGGTGTTTTAAACGTGACTACTGGCGAAACGGCGCCACCAAATGAACAAATAACCGTAATATGTACACAGTAATTTCATTAAACATAAATTCAGGTCTACACCAGTGACTGATCGCCCAGACCGCAGCTCACGCGTCCTCGGGAGTCCGGACCTGAAGCTGCAGGCTCCGTCGCCTGCGGGCGGAGTCCTGCCGGGGGGGTTCCTGGCGGGGATCCTCAGTTTAAGCGGCCGCTCGGTCTCTCTCCTCTCCTAACTCCACAGAAAAAGTGAACAGTGGCTGGAGAAACCTCACACCGGCTCTCTGGTCCTGACCGCGTCCTCAGCACACCGCCTCGCTGCGCACGGGGGCCGGTTCCTCCCTTCAGAACGTCGGCTCGTCCCGTGTTGTGTCGCCGGGCTGCGTGAGGGCCTCGCGGTCCAAAGGCTGGAGCTCCTGGCGGGTTTGGCTCCCGGAGCTGCGTCCTGAATGGAAGACAGGGCTCGGGGAAAAAAGAAAGGAGTTAAGGCAGGAAGAGTGTCCAGAGCGCAGCGCTCTGGGATCGGACCTTGCGCCCGGTCAGTGCGGGCCCCGAGGGCTCCTTGAAACCCCCCTCCCCCACAGCTCTTAAAAGCTGCTGGACAGCAACGCGCGTCCCGGATCGTTGGCTGAAGAGAAGAGAAGAGCAAAGTCTCGGTGCAGCACGGAGTTTTGTATCTCCGCGCGCTGCAATGACGTCATCAGTGCCTCGCTCGGGATTGGGTGCGTGGGCATGGGCATATGGGCGACGCCCTACAAGAGCATAGAACATGTACCTCCACTCCACCCGGTCGAATGCCTTTTCGGCATCTAAAGAAAGAACGATTTCGGGAGAGTCCGCGGTGGGGGTGTAAATAATGTCGAATAACCGTCTGGTGTTAAAGAAAGAATGTCTACCAGGGATAAAACCAGATTGGTCTGGATGAATAAGAGCAGGCAATACTCTCTGGATGCGGGTGGCAAGGACCTTAGCCATTATTTTAAAATCCACATTCAGTAAGGATATGGGTCTGTAACTGCCACACAACAACAGATCTTTGTCTTTCTTTAATAAGAGAGAAATTGAGACTTCTGTCAGGGTGGGTGGAAGTTGGCCTTTCTGGAAAGCGTCATTAAACATTCTGACCAGGATCGGAGTGAGTAAGTCTGCAAAAGCTTTGTAAAACTCTGTAGTGTACCCGTCAGGGCCGGGAGATTTCCCACTTTGCAAAGATTTAATGGCAGTTGTTACCTCTGCTGTGGTCAGTGGTGCACCTAAATCGTCAGCGCCTTCCAAGTTGATTTGAGGAAATGTAAGGTCATCCAAGGGGTTACGGCTGTCCCAGTCCTGTGAAGAGGACTCAGAGGAGTAGAGTAAAGAATAGAAGTCGGAGAAAACATTACAGATCTTGGTGGGGTCTGTTTTGATATCACCCGTGGACGATTTTATATTGGGGATCAGTCTAGACGCGCTAGCTGAACGAGCCTGGTATGCAAGCAGTTTACCTGCTTTATCTCCCTGTTCGAAAAAACGTTGTCTGGTATGTAGTAGTTGTCTTTCAACTTTACTGGAGGCTAACACGTCATATTGCGATTGCAGCAGAAGCCGTTTCTTATACAGAGCCGCTGAAGGGTTTTCTGCGTATTGGGTGTCCAAGTTTCGGATCTCAGTTGAAATGTCTGCCATCTTAGTCTGTTCAGATTTTTTAAGATGGGAAACGAAAGAGATAGCCTGCCCCCGAATATAAGCCTTGAAAGTCTCCCAGAGCGTGTCAGATCCGATGCCCGGCGTATCATTGGTCTCAAAGAAGAATTTAATCTGCGAAGTGAGGAAGGATTTGAATCCTGCTTCTGAAAGCAAATGCGAGCTAAATTTCCAGTGTTTTGAGGGAGCTTTGCAACCAGAAAACTTGATATCAACTGTGGTTGGCGCGTGATCTGAAATAACTATGCTATGATATTCACTGGTGACAGCGTTATGTAACAATTTACTATCCAGTAAAAAAAAGTCGATCCGGGAGTACGAGTGGTGAACATGTGAAAAGAAAGAGAAAGCTTTGCTGGATGGAAATCTGGCCCTCCAGGGGTCCTCCAAGCCGAGCTGACTGGCGTGAAATTTTAAAGCTTTGGCAGATTTGGATAAAGAAGTTTGTTTCCTTGATGATCTGTCAAGGTCTATATCTTGAACCAGGTTAAAATCACCACCGATTATAATCTGGTGATCATCCAAATTGGGTATGGTGGAAAAGAATTTGGATATAAATTTGTCATCATCCCACGTTGGTGCATATAGCGAAGCCAGAACCACGGGAGTATTTTGCAATTTGCCTGAAACGATGACATATCGGCCGTTAGGGTCAAGTACAGATGATTCAAGCTCAAAAGAAACGTTTCTATGTATAATGATAGCCGCCCCCCTGGCCCTCTCAGAGTACCTTGAGTGGAACAGGTGTCCCGTCCATGGCTTCTTAAGACGGGACACTTCAGAGGTGCAAAGATGCGTTTCTTGAAGGAAGCATACATCGCCCCCAAGATGTACTAAGTGGGATATCACCTTATTGGCTTTAGAGACCTCATTCACTCCTTTGGTGTTCCAGGAGACGAACCGGATGTTCCTACCAGTCATTTGTGACTTGGAACTGCCGATGTAAAGATACCTGAGCAGAAAAGGAAGGGGTGGGGTGGGGTGGGGTGGGGTGGGGGGGGGGGTTGTAGCCACTCACACACACATTCATTCAGGACGAAGACAGACATAAACAAACCTAGTCCCTAAGGAAACGCTAAACACTTGTATCTTCTAAGATACACAACTACCTGACTTAGTCAGTTATAAACTTCCCCTACAAAACCTCTCTTCCCTCAGTGTAAAATAAATCCGTACAAAACCCCCAAGAATGTAACAACGTGGTTCGGGGAGGCATGAACTATAACAAGCACACTCATTTATGTGGTGCTGATGGTAATAAATCCACATTTCCTAATAATGCCAATCAGAGCAGTATGGAGGAAATGTAAAATAAAAACAGTCAAAGTAAACAATGACATGTGAACAAACTCGCAACACCACATAATATGTTGAGCAAGGCATATTAACTGGCAAGAATGCGGTAATATATTAAAATAAAATTATCGTTAATTATCCAGAAAGAAAGCAAAAGTCCACGGGTAGGTGTCGGACCACGTTGCTCCACTTACAGATCAGGCGCCTCCGGGAGCGGAAGCGGCGCCCACAGTGCACAGAAAATATGCTGCACAGTTCGATCCCTTCATGGTGGCCCCGTCCAATGAGTAGTGGCAGTTGTCAAAAAAAAAAAAAAAAAAAAGAGAAATAAAAATAATAATAAAAAAAGAATTAACTTCAGGCAAAGTAATAAGAGTCCAAACCAAACGAAATGCGTGCTACTGAAAATTATTTTAAGTAATAATTAAGTATTAAAGCTAAACAGTATAAATTAAAAAATACATGAATAAAAAGGACAAAAAGCTTAAGTGGATTATTGCCAGTAGCAGGATTAGAACTGCCGGGACCTTGCTGGACTCTATCATGAGCAACAGCTGAGTGGTGACATTGTGGCAATGAAAAAATTACAATGCGCTCCATTTAACTTTTTTTTTTTTTAAGTGTAAGTATCTAAACATAAGGTGGTAATATTTCTGTCGGAGAGCAAACCCGGAGATAGTGAACGGAAACCTGGAATTTCTGATGGGTTGGAGTGTAAATCACAGGCCCACGTTCCTCTTGAACTTTGACTCCTGTACTTGAGGCGTTTAAACGCTCGTCTTCAGACTCACAAAGACAATAGCTGGCTTGGTAGCGGCACGGGTCAGTAGAGTTTGCTGAGTGTCCCCCGGCAGACAGAATGAGTGTTGTCCTGCTGCAGCCGGGGCTGGACCCCCACCCCCCCCTGCAGCCGGGGCTGGAACACCCCCCACCCCCCTCCGTCTCCTCCTTCAGCCTTAGATCGGCACTTCTGCCAAGATGCTGGGGCCTCCTTAATCATTTGCAGCAGGTGATAAAACGAGCTTCTGTGCCCCCCTCCCACTCTCCCATTCTCTATTTTTCTCTAAACCTTTTCCGCCTCTTTGTAAATATTTCTCCCTCTAAGCCCCTCTTAGTCAAACTCGCAATTCCCACTTTCTTTCAGTCCTCCTCTCCCATTGTCCTTCCTTCTCCTTCCATCTTGGTTGCTGCCTCTTCCCTCCGTCTGTCTGCCAGCCTCCATCTCCCCGGTGGGAGGATGAATGTGTCGGGGGCAGCAGGGTGGCGCCACTGGCGCTTCAGTCTGTCCTGTCATTGGCCGCCAGGCCTGGCACTGCTGGGACTGTAAATGCTGCAGGATTAATGGAGGGGGCAACACGGGTGCCCATTGTTGCCCGTCTGCTGGCAGCGGCCCCCGTGCAACCTGCCCCTGAGCCTCGGAGCCCTGCAGCCCCAGCAGGATAGGGGGCTCGGGGCCCAGCAGGATCGGGGGCTCGGGGGGCTCGGGGGGCTCGGGGCCCAGTCTGGCCTAGCTGCTGCGCTGCAGTCTGGCTCATGCAGGCTTTCTCACATCGCCTGTTTTGGCCTGATGTGGGTTGCTGGACTGGTAATCTGCACATTTAGGCTGAAATGAATGTCCGGGGTGCACGTGCACATAGCCTCAGTGATTCCTCTCGCAGAAACCTTCACGCCGGTGCTCACATAAATCTGGAGAGCGACTGCAAAACAGAAAGTTCAGCAAAAATATTCAGTATTGAGAGGTTACTCTAACCAGTATTAGATTTGATAGAAATGAGTATGAAGGGGCCGCTCGGTGGCGCAGTGGGTTAAGCGGCGGATCATATACTGAGGCTACAGTCCTCCTCCTGCAGGGGTCGCGGGTTCGAATCCAGCCCGCGCACCTTTGCTGCGTGTCTGCCCAAAAAAATCTTAAAAAAAAAAAAGAAATGAGTATGAAGAGCAAATACTGTTCAATTCAATTTCAATTCAATTTTATTTATATAGCGTCTAATACAACAGAGTTGTCTCTAGACGCTTTCCAGAGACCCATACCCAGAACATGACCCCCGAGCAGTTATTACATAAACAATGGCAGGTAAAAACTCCCCTAGTGGGAGAAAAACCTTAAGCCAAACAGTGGCAAGGAAAAACTCCCCTTTAGGAGGGAAGAAACCTTGAGCAGGACCAGGCTCATAAGGGGGGACCCTCCTGCCGAGGGCCAGACTGGTGGGTCAGGGACGGCAACAGCACAGCAGGCAGGCATCCACAAAACTCTGAGAATTCGTGCCGCACAATAATAGAGATGCATTGATTTAGTGTTTTCTCCCGTCCTGTGCTCAGTTCTCTCCAGTGCGTCTCAGATTCTCAGGGGGATAAATGTCCAGGCTGATCAAGTGAAACAAGCCCAGGTCATGATACAGCCACCACCTGAGAGGTAGACGGCAGCTCCGCAGCCTGATGGATGGGAGCTGCTCCAGGGCTGCTGGCCCTGGACGACTGAGGGGAACCTGAGGAGGGGGTTAGAGATGGGCAGACAGATTGCACCGTTTTAAGACGGGATAGAAAGAGCAGTAAGAAGGGAGGGCAGTGGGACTCCGGCCCGCTCTGCGGGTCCCTGCAGGCGCAGACCTGCCGGCTCGCTGAGCTTCCTTCCTACCCCTGGATACGTGATGAGTGATGATCACAGGATAAGTGGAGCTAATGGAAGCCATGACCTCCCAAACACATCCATCCCTGACCTGCAGACAAGGATATGGATACACAGATACTTAAACTTGGATGTGACCCCTGTGTTTGTGTCTGCGGGGCGGGAGGGACGGGTGCTGCTCGGACGATTTGATCCGATTCGATTCCGATATTGATTTGGGTTAGTGTTATTCAAAACTGTTTTTTCAGCTGTTGCATGAATTATATGACTGTGTAGTTATGCAACGTATTAATACTAGTATTATATTGAGATTCAACAGCAAGTATTGCAGCTACTGATGCTGTAAGGACCAATCAGCTCCCAGAATGCTGATAGAACTGCTTTCAGAAACATCGTGTGGGTCAGAATTATCAAACAGATCCAGGGAGGAAACAGAGATGGATGAAATCTGTTTTATTTTTTCCCACATTCCGTTTTTATTTTTTCCATTTTTGGTCTATTTCGGTTTTTAATTTTTGAGAATTTGGTTTTTAGCATTTATGCAAATTTAACCCCAAGACAGTATATAAAGTAATGAAATGTAGACAGTTTATGTAATTATACTGAAAACTAATGTTTTCATACTTTTAAACATATTTAAAGGCAAAAACATGGCACTAGTTATTCTCATGTCCAACAAAACATTCCGTTTTTGGACATAAACTAAAAAATACCAAAAGTTGTAATGTAATGATGAGTACGGAGGATGCCTAATTCTCTCCCTAATCATGAACAATAACCCACCTGCTGTTTCTAAGACACTTCCTGTAGTGCGCTGACTCGGTGGCGTTGGAGGTGGTGGCGAGTACATGACCGTTGTGCCTCTGCTGTCGTGCAGGAGCAGCCCTCACCCGTACATCACGGCCCTGGAGAACCGCGCCGACTGCTGGCCAGCTCTGCTGCTGGAGCTGGACGACTTCATCCGGCAGGCTGCTGACAGGTACAGGCTGCTGACAGGTACAGGCTGCTGACAGGTACAGGCTGCTGACAGGTACAGGCTGCTGACAGGTACAGGCTGCTGACAGGTACAGGCTGCTGACAGGTACAGGCTGCTGACAGGTACAGGCTGCTGACAGGTACAGGCTGCTGACAGGTACAGGCTGCTGACAGGTACAGGCTGCTGACAGGTACAGGCTGCTGACGGGTACAGGTACAGGCTGCTGACGGGTACAGGTACAGGCTGCTGACGGGTACAGGTACAGGCTGCTGACGGGTACAGGTACAGGCTGCTGACGGGTACAGGTACAGGCTGCTGACTGGTACAGGTACAGGCTGCTGACAGGTACAGGTACGGGCCGCTGACGGGTACGGGCCGCTGACGGGTACGGGCCGCTGACGGGTACGGGCCGCTGACGGGTACGGGCCGCTGACGGGTACGGGCCGCTGACGGGTACGGGCCGCTGACGGGTACGGGCCGCTGACGGGTACGGGTACGGGCTCCTGACGGGTACGGGCTGCTGACGGGTACGGGCTGCTGACGGGTACAGGCTGCTGACGGGTACAGGCTGCTGACGGGTACAGGCTGCTGACGGGTACAGGCTGCTGACGGGTACAGGCTGCTGACGGGTACAGGCTGCTGACGGGTACAGGCTGCTGACGGGTACAGGCTGCTGACGGGTACAGGTACAGGCTGCTGACAGGTACAGGCTGCTGACAGGTACAGGCTGCTGACAGGTACAGGTACAGGCTGCTGACAGGTACAGGTACAGGCCGCTGACAGGTACAGGTACAGGCCGCTGACGGGTACGGGCCGCTGACGGGTACGGGCCGCTGACGGGTACGGGCCGCTGACGGGTACGGGCCGCTGACTGGTACGGGCCGCTGACGGGTACGGGCCGCTGACGGGTACGGGCCGCTGACGGGTACGGGCCGCTGACGGGTACGGGCCGCTGACAGGTACGGGCCGCTGACAGGTACGGGTACGGGCCGCTGACGGGTACGGGTACGGGCCGCTGACGGGTACGGGTACGGGCCGCTGACGGGTACGGGCCGCTGACGGGTACGGGCCGCTGACGGGTACGGGCCGCTGACGGGTACCTCACAGTCGCGCCAGAGCCCTCCCCGCGGAAAAACCCTGAGCCTGACGCATGCTCCTCACGGGTCAGGTTTGGCTTGCAAGCCTGAAGTCTGAAGAAGTTTGTGTTTGTGCTCCGCAGGAATAAAGCGTCTTACATTGCCATGTTGGCTCCTTTCCTGCGTTACCTCTACTGTGAACCCCAGAGACAACCCCAGCACGCACTCCTCCGACAGAGTCTCCTCAGGGTGCTTGTTCCCGCGCAGCCTGGAGCCGGATCGGTCCCTGGAAACCAGGACCAGCAGGAGACGTCGGCAGCGTACGACAGCCTGCTGCTCTGCCTCTGTCAGCTGGTTCCACATATGCAGGTGACACACCGATGTGAGGCTGATTCAGCATCCATGGGATGGCTGTGGTTGCACCCAGACCCATGTATTTTTATTTTGTAAGGTAGATAAGTAGTCTCGTTTGCATTTTATTCATATTTTATGTTTGTTTAGTATGTCTAAACATGGCTGAACTTGTGAGCGTAGTTCCGCTCAAACAAGCTGGCTTTAGTGAAGGGACTCTGTTTGCTCTGGCCTGCAGAGCTGAGAGGACGCACTAAGACGTATCTATGCATGGTTTACTCCCGAATTGTTCTTGAAGGGATCACCAGCCACAAGTCAGCTCCAGGCACATTCTGCGGCTGTCGTTCAACTTTTCAGCTGAATCTACAAACCAAACTGTATCCACACTAGCAAATTTGGTTTTTAGCATTTTATGCAAATTTAACCCCAAGACAGTATATAAAGTAATGAAATATAGACAATTTGTGCAATTATAACTGAAAACTTTTAGGTTTTCATACCTTTTAAACATATTTAAAGAAAAAAAAATGGCACCAGTTATTCTGGTGTCCAACAAAACATTCCTTTTTTGGGCATAGACAAAAAAATACCAAAAGTTGTAATGTAATGATGAAACAAAATCAATCTTAGACATACTCTACGAATCGATTTTTAGGAATTAATAAGAGAATCAATTTAGAATCAGAAAATGGATCTTTTCACTACAGGCCTGTGTGTTTGTGTGTGTATGTCCTGCAGCTGGACAGCGTGGAGGCCGTGCTGGAGCTGTGTGGATTCGTGGACGCCGTGCTGCCGGCCCTGCTGGCCGCCCCCGGGCTGGGCTGGACCAGCCGGAGAGCCGGGCTGCTGCTGCAGCTGCTGTGTGCCTGTCAGCGCTGCCTCCAGCTGGGCGGGGACTGCCGGCCTCTGCTGGGCTTCATGCAGCAGCTCCTGCCCTCCTGCCAACAGGTGTCTTTTTAAAACTGATTATATTTATTATATTATATTATATATTATATACTCACTCATCACTCACTCATCTTCTCCCGCTTTATCCGTTACCGGGTCGCGGGGGCAGCAGCCTCAGCCGGGATGCCCAGACTTCCCTCACCCCAGACACCTCCTCCAGCTCTTCCGGGGGGAGTCCGAGGCGTTCCCAGGCCAGCCGAGAGACATAGTCTCTCCAGCGTGTCCTGGGTCTTCCCCGGGGTCTCCTCCCGGTGGGACATGCCTGGAACACCTCCCTAGGGAGGCGTCCAGGAGGCATCCGGTACAGATGCCCAAGCCACCTCAGCTGACTCCTCTCAATGTGGAGGAGCAGCGGCTCGACTCCGAGCTCCTCCCGGGTGACCGAACTCCTCACCCTATCTCTAAGGGAGCGTCCAGCCACCCTGCGGAGGAAACTCATCTCGGCCGCTTGTA
Source organism: Cololabis saira (assembly GCF_033807715.1). Lineage (NCBI taxonomy): Eukaryota > Metazoa > Chordata > Actinopteri > Beloniformes > Belonidae > Cololabis > Cololabis saira. The sequence continues at coordinate 40,310,280 of NC_084606.1, forward strand.
TCCGCGATCTTGTCCTTTCGGTCACTTCCCAAAGTTCATGACCATAGGTGAGGGTAGGGGCGTAGATTGACCGGTAAATCGAGAGCTTCGCCTTTCGACTCAGCTCCCTCTTTACCACGACGGTCCAGTACATCGACCGCATTACTGCGGACGCTGCACCGATCCGCCTGTCAATCTCACGCTCCATTGTTCCCTCACTCGTGAACAAGATCCTGAGATACTTGAACTCCTCCACCTGAGGCAGGACTTCTCCACCCACCCGGAGAAGGCATGCCACCCTTTTCCGGTCGAGAACCATGGCCTCGGTCTTGGAGGTGCTGATTCTCATCCCTGCCGCGTCGCACTCGGCCGCAAACCGCCCCAGCACATGCTGGAGGTCCCGGTCTGATGAAGCCAACAGGACAACATCATCTGCAAAAAGCAGAGATGAAATCCTGAGGTTCCCAAACCGGATCCCCTCCGGCCCCTGGCTGCGCCTAGAAATCCTGTCCATAAAAATTATGAACAGTGCCGGTGACAAAGGGCAGCCCTGCCGGAGTCCAACATGCACCGGGAACAAGTCTGATTTACTGCCGGCAATGCGAACCAGACTCCTGCTCCGATCATACAGAGACCGGACAGCCCTTAGTAGAGGGCCCCGGACTCCATACTCACTCAGCACCCCCCACAGAATGACACGAGGGACACGGTCAAATGCCTTCTCCAGATCCACAAAACACATGTAGACTGGTTGGGCAAATTCCCATGAACCCTCGAGCACCCTGCGGAGGGTATAGAGCTGGTCCAGTGTTCCACGACCGGGACGAAAACCGCATTGTTCCTCCTGCATCCGAGGTTCGACTATCGGCCGTAATCTCCTCTCCAGTACCCTGGCGTAGACTTTCCCCGGGAGGCTGAGAAGTGTGATCCCCCTGTAGTTGGAACACACTCTCCGGTCCCCCTTTTTAAACAGAGGGACCACCACCCCGGTTTGCCACCCCAGCGGTACTGTCCCCTTCCTCCATGCAATGTCGCAGAGGCGTGTCAGCCAAGGACAGCCCTACGACATCCAGAGACTTGAGGTACTCAGGGCGAATCTCATCCACCCCCGGTGCCCGGCCACCGAGGAGCTTACGAACCACCTCGGTGACCTCGGCTTGGGTGATGGATGAGCACGCCTCCGAGCCCCAACCCTCTGCTTCCTCAGTGGAAGGCATGTCAGTCGGGTTAAGGAGATCCTCAAAGTATTCCTTCCACCGTCCGACAATGTCCCCAGTCGAGGTCAACAGCTCCCCACCAGCACCATAAATGGTGCCGGCAGAGTACTGCTTCCCCCTTCTGAGGCGCCGAACGGTCCTCCAGAATTTCCTCGAGGCCGACCGAAAGTCCTTCGGTCGTCGAGGCACCCCGCCACGACTGCTACCCAGCCCACAATGCACCGGCCTGCCATGGTCCTTCCTGCGGGTGGTGGGCCTACTGGAAGGCGGACCCGCGTCGCCGTTTCGGGCTGAGCCCGGCCGGGTCCCACGGGCAAAGACCCGGCCACCAGGCGCTCGCCTACGAGCCCCGACCCCAGGCCTGGCTCCAGGGCGGGGCCCCGGTGACGCCGATCCGGGCGACGTAACGGTCCTTGCTTTTCTTCTCATCAATTTTTATTATATTATATTATATATTATATATTTGATTATATTTTGTAGAACTTCTGATGTCCATTTTGCCTCATGGCTCCCCCCAGAATTTTCTTTGTAAAATATTTACATGGAACATAGAAAACTTCTCATCTCAAATATTACATACAGAAAATTACACACAAAGCAGAATGAGTAAAGGTCGTGCTGTAGATTATATCAATGTATCATATTACAAAACACATTTTGATCCCACTCCTTATTTTTGTCAAGTCAGATCTAATAGGTTTTATGTTCTCAGTCCACTTCCACCACATCTGGTAAAAAATTATCTTTCTCTATTTTTAGAGAGAATGACAACTTTTCCATTCCATATATTTCATATATTATTCCTATCCATTCATCTATAGCTTTTTTGCTCGCTGCAAGGAGTATCTGTAGCAGTTTCTTATCTTTGTTATTCCACCCCTCAAATTGGATTTCACCCATATATAGAGTATCAAACTGGTCAGGAATTTTGACTCCAAATATATTATTATTGTGTTTGTGAATTTCCCCACAATAGGGAACAATAACCTTACAATCCCAAAATCCATGGAAGTGATTGGCTTCCTGAGTCCCACACTTTCTCCAGCAACTATTCCCTGGTGTCGCTTTTGTAGAGGTGTAATAAAAAAACCTTACAATGTTTTTCCAACAGAATTCTCGCCATGTCGATGAGTTAGTTGAATTCCATTATACTTGACAAATTTTACTCCAGCCTTCCTCTGTAATAATTAAATTTCCCTCCTCCTCCCACTTCTCTTTTATGTATATTGTATTTTCTGGTTTGGCCTGGAGAATCTCCTTGTACAATCTAGAAATGATCTTGTTACATGTAGTGGATTTAAATGCTGACAGGATAATTTTCATAATTCCTGTCTCTGTGTGCTTTAGGAGCTCCCGCTGGATGAGCTGGTGCTGGGCGTGGCCCTGCTCCTGCTGGAGGCCCCTGCAGCCCAGCAGAGCTGCCTGCTCCAGCTCGGTAAAACGGCCCAGCATGCAACACGGTGGCAGCAGATGGAAGTCAGCTCTCTTCTCCAACCTAGACTCCACCAATACTCTTACCAAAACATATGGCACTTTTCCACTAGCACCTACTCAGCTCGACTCGCCTCGGTTTGGATCTTTCCCACCAGGGGTCTAACGTGCCGAGTAGATACTTTTCTGTAACTATTCCTCCGAGGTTCTAAGCTGCTGAGTCGGCTGTATCTGACATCATCACACTACAGGCCACCGATTGGTCGGGGGGTTGGAGTCAGAGTCTGAGTCAGGATGAGGAAATCAGAGAAAGAGACTCTGACGGATTCTTGTTCATTTTATTCAACCAGCAATGGCCCGGTTTCCCAGATCAGTTAAGTAGTTCTTAACAGCGAAAGACTTCTTTCAAACCTTCTTAAGGAGCCTGTGAAAAAAAATCGCGTTTCCCAGAGTTGCTCTTAGCTTAAGTATCTCTTTCATTAAGAAGGAAATGAAAGATGCTGCTGACCCAGTCTTTACAACCATCTTAGTGAACAAAGACTCACAGATCCAGCCGCGTCAGGCAAATCAATATTATACCAAGCAATGAGATATTAAAACAATGCACCCCGCACAAATTTTGATCTATTTTATACTTTAGATTTATATTGTTTAGCATTTATTGGTGACAGCAAAGGGGGAAAAAAAGAAAAATAAGGAATAACAAGTGTGTTCCTGTATATGCTTTATGCATTATGCACAAATAAAACGATCATCATGAATATCATTTATTTGATAATTTGGCTGCTATACAGCATGTTCTCTCTGCAAATCAACCGCGTCGCCGTGCACGAAGCAGAACTGTTTTTATGAACGCATTCATGCGTCAGCACTTCAATCCCCTGGACGTGCTGTCGGACCGGGCTGTCCAGGCAGCCGTGACACAGATCCTCCTGCGCCGTGCCCGAGCCTGAGCACCTATGTGTGATGACAGGGAAGCAGCAGCTGAAGAACGGGATCCTTGATGAATCGTTCATTACAGTCTCAAATATAATCAATGGTGTCGGTTTATATTAAAGAATCTTTTTGCCCAGAAGAAAAAAGAGCGAAGACAACGACCCATAACTATTTTCTTCTCTTGAAAAAACCCACCTGCACCGCGGGGTTTAGGATAAAAAGACGTTACAAGCCGAGTCGGGATGCAGCGGCATCAGAAGAGCAGTGGAATACGTGCGAGGCGGGACTCATCTCTGCAATTTGAAGCCCTCTATAATTGTAAAAAGAATTTCACTTATCACGGGTTCTTTTTGGAACATAACCCCTGCGAAAAACCAGGGATTGCTGTAATTCCACGTTGCGATTTGCGAAACTCGCCTTCTCTTGGCTCATGACCGTCATGTTTTTGAACGCACACACAATACGTTCCCTCCCGGTCTCTGCGTGTGGGGAAAAAAAGCCTCACTGTAGCCAGAAATAACGGAGTAACGCACCGTTTGGTAGCGGTAATTGCGTGACTGAATTTAAAAAGTAATGCGTTAGATAGCCTACTCTAACGCATTACTTTTTATTATTTTGCGGTATTAGTTACCGCAAAACTAACAGCGTTACTGTAACCCGTATCCACACCCGCTGTGTCTCCAAACATCCGCAAATACAACGTTGATAAATGCAATAGTGAAAACGGTCAAGCAGCTAAATAAACTTCAGAATATTTTTTTGAGGTAAAGGATTCTGTTTTTCTAGTCAGGAGGATATGTGGTCCTATATGCTGAATGATCGTTAAGTTAATTTCTCCTTTCGTCCATCTTTCACATTTAATAAAAACAATACATTCCCTCATTCTCTTACCAAGACTACTTCTTATTTAGTTGCAGTCTTGTTTTCATCATGAAAAAGGGTCATTGAATTATATTTATCATCTTAATTTTTTATTATAACGCACAGGCAGCAGGGAATTAGTGCGTTAGGTAGCAGTGCTGCATGTGAAAATGCGCTGATAGTGATCGGTGATCGATTTGCCTGGCATCGATTATTTGGTTTCAGAACTGGACAGCTCCTCCAAAGAGCGTCTGAAAGAGCGAAACTAAAGGACGGTGTTAAGAAGTCATCTGGGAAACACCCGTATCTTAAGGTTCTCTCTTAGTTCAAACCTTCTTTGAACCTCTCCTTAAGAGAGGTTGGATCTGGGAAACCCGGCCAATGTCAACAAAAGTCTGTTTCATGGTCCAACTCTGAGGTGCAGATGTTCATAAACCTGGTGCTGAGGAGAGAATTAAAAAGGGATCTAGACGGGCGATAAGGAACGACCAGATCCACCAGGAGCTCTGTCACTTCATAGCTGCTCACGGCTCCAGCTGACTTTTCAGCAGCGCCCAGACAAACAAAAATAAACGCGTTGCTGCTTGAATCTCACTCTCATTTTTTAACTTGATATTAAACACAAGTCACAGACCCAGCAGCACATCTATCATCTCCTGCAGGTTCTACATCTTTACTGTTGTTGTCTTCTTCGTTTAGATCACACAATCAAATACGTCACAGCAGCTTCACTCCAACCTCCTACTTCTGCTCCAGGTGCTGAATTGTAGTGGAAAAGAAACCAGGCCGAGTTGAGTTGAGTAGAGCTGAGTAGATGCTGGTGGAAAAGTGCCAATAGTTGTGGATCGTTCCAGCCACATTTCAGCTTCATCTTCAACAAACACCTCACTTTGCTAGTTGCAGCGCCCTCTTCTGGCCTTTTGCATTCAAATGCAGTTTATTCTTTCTCACTCATTTACAAGTCACGATTAACACGTTTATAAAGTTTCACAAACATAATTTTTTCACATTTGTAAATACCGTATGCTGCCTATAATTGAAGCCTTGTTTTATGCAAAATGATATATTTCTTTCCTGCATCTGAGCTGGTTGCTGGAGCGTTGACATCTGGGAGTTATTGCACCAACTCTGAATCAAATATGACGAAGCTTGGTATGGCAGCATGTCATCGTGATTAACAACATCAGGAAAAAATATGTTATACAGGATTTTTTGAAGAGCTTGATGTGTAGTTTTTGCTGCCCCGTAACTTCCTGGGAAGACGGCACTATTAGTCAGCGATGAGGACGGTACTAAAGGGATAATGCTGATTAATTTAATCCTTGGTGCCAATGTTTGGTCTTTGAGACGGGAACTTTGGCAGAACTAAAACTCAGGCAGCTGGTTTACTATGGAAGAGTATTAGGGCCATGCAGGAGAAAAAATATTTGAGAGGGGAAGAATTTTTTTTTATTGTGCACTTCGAGAAAATAGTCGAAATGTCGAGATCAATGTTGAAATACAATTTCAAGAATAAAGTCTAAATTTCGTGAATAAAGTCTAAATTTCGAGAATAATCGACTTTTTTCTCAACATTTCGACTTTTTTCTCGAAATTGTACTTGAGCATTAAAGCTAGGGTCTATGATTTTACATATTGTACATTTTCATCAAAATCATTTATAAGGTTGTTATGGCCCAATAGTGTTACCTATGAAATATGATTAGCAAAAAGAACCAAAAGAAAATATTTCTTCTATATGCTGTAATCCTGCAAAGAAGTCAACCAGTAGGTGACATTCGGCCCGGACGCCGCCTATTTTTTTAAAAATGTATTTATGTTTATTTGATATGGACATAGCAATTACATTGGACAAACCAGATGCATTGTTTAAGTGTTTTAGCACAAGTGCTAATTCGCAACACATGTCCATAGGCAGCTTTTGAAAAGAATAAAGCGCAATAAAATATTAAGATAACAAGAAAGAAAGAAGAAGAAGAAAAAAAAAAAATAATAAATAAATAAATAAATGAAAAATGAAAAAAACAAACAAACAAAACAATTGGAAAGGAAATCAAAGAAATACAAACAATTTTCAATTAGAAACATAAAAAGACAACAAAGCAAGCAGTCAACAAGTTAAGAACTATTCATGTGTACACTGCTGATTAGATTTTAACCACTGTTTGAATCCTTTGTTAAAAGCTTTTGTATTGGTCTCTAATTTTAACTCAGGCCACGTTTACACGTAGCCGGGTATTTACAAAAACGGATATTTTCCCCTCTCCGTTTTCAAAAATATCCTCGTTTACACGGACTCGCATGAAAACGCTGGTAACGTCATGCCAGCCAATCAGAATCCTGGAAAAAACATCAACAAATGACACGTGTAACTTCCAGTTAAGGCTGATTTATGGCATCGGACGCTCTCTGTCCACACTGAATGCGTTATCGGCCCCACGTTCTACCACGTTCTTTTGATTGACAGCTGAGACTCGCCTTTTAAAAGGCTGATTTATGGTTCCGCATTACACCAACGCAGACCTTATGGCGTAGGGTACGCGGCGCACTCACCGAACGGTGCGCGTCGCCGCGTACCCTACGCCGTAGGCTACGCCGTCAATTTTACGCGGAACCATAAATCTGCCTTTATTCACCCGCCCGAGACTCGCCTTTTATTCGCCCCACCAACCGCCCGTGCGCTCCTGAAAGAAACTCCTAAAAGAACTCCTAGACAAGGCGGCAGGAAGAAAATAGAAGCAGGTCTAACGTCCGACCAAAGTGAGGGAAAAAACGAAATAAATAACGGCGTGTGGTGACGCAATGAAACAGCGAACAGCTGGAGTGAGCTGCGTGTTCGTGTTAAAGCAGCAAACATGTCAGCATGTCAGATCATTACTGGGATGTGGGGAAAAGCAGAGGACACGAGAAATGATCAAATAGGTACCATATCTTGTTGGATCCGGCACAAATTAAGCCCTAATAAGATTAAGATAAGATTCTTATTATATCTTATTATTTTATCAGAACCTTCCAGCTCCCTGGCGATCTCCCTCCAGCAGCTGCCACTTTATTGAGGTTCTTGTATTGAAATGACTGTTTCCTACAGCGCTTTACACTTTTTTTTTCAACTTTCAACCGGCTTTCAAAGCGAGCGACAGGAAGAAAATAGAAGTAGGGCGTGCGACAAAAGTCCAGCTCAAAACGACGCCGCGTCGAAACCAGTGTAGACAGTGCAATAAAAATAAAGCAATGGAACTGTTTTTGACGCTGACGCTCGCTCGCGTCGCATGCAGTGTGGACATGGTGACGGAACGAGAGTCTGAGATAATTTTAAAAAATTTTGACGGTGGCCAAACAAATTGTAAACACAGGTCGCACTCATGACGCTGCTGGTGACGTTTCTGTCGCATAATGTGACGTAAATCTACGTTTTCCTCCGTTTTCTCTGTTTAGACGCAAACGTGAAGACGGAGTTTTTGAAAATCTCCACTTTGGCCGGAGTTTTCAGAAATGATCGTTTTTGGGGGCTTTGGCCTCCGTTTTCGTGTAAACGAACGACCAAAACGCATGAAAACGCCTCCGTTTTTGCCCCGTGTAAACGGGGCCTCAGTGAGTAGAGAATTGACCTATTGGTCAATCTACTTGAATGTCAGTGATTGGACAGTCCTCACCCTAGGACATATTCCTGCTGCTCCCGTACCAGAGGGGGTGTGGGGAGCTTCATGTGAGGCAGAGCTCAGGGGGGAGGGAGTTTGTGTGGGGAGTAGGTGTCTTTTTTTTTTTTTTAAACTCAAGATCATAGACCCTAGCTTTAAGCCTGAATTATGGTTCTGCACTACACCAACGCAGAGCACACGCCGCCACGTCGCCACGTCGGGAAACCTTCGGACTTCTCCGTCACTCCATTTCGCCGCAGTGCAGTACCCCCTGCGACCGCTAGGGTCGCGATCTTATCCTGAATGGTTTATCTTTAGGAGTTTGGGAACAAAAAGAGCTGAAAAACGCTTTTTGTGGACAAAGGTAAAACAAGAGTTGTTTATTCCAGTCTCTCGTTACAACTGCCCCGTAACCAACGGTAACGGAACACTAACTGAAAACTCATCGGCATCATTAATAACGGCTAGATTCTTGTGAATTCTAACCTACTGAAACTAAACAGTGTACTGCTCGTGAGTGGCCACTATGTAGTGGCCACTATGTAGTGGCCACTCACGAGCAGTACGAGCAGTACGACTTTTCTGGTCACAGTGAATGAAAGAGATAAGGACAACTATTGTGCAAAAAACCAAAACAAAAAAAATCACACATACATGAAGAAAAGAGCGCTGAAAGTTCACGACTGCTTCAAACCGGAAATGCGTTGCTACCAAGCGAACCAATCACAGCCCTCTGGGCCTGCGTTTGGCCTGCGTTTGGTCTGCGTCGCCTCCACGCGTAGTTACAATTTTTGGGAGGTGACGTCGGTGGCGGTGACGGTGACGGCGAAGGCGTGGGCTGTGGCGTGGGGTGTGCGACACAGCGCAACCTGCAGCGTAGGCACGGCGTCGATTTGACGCAGAACCATAATTCAGCCTTTAATCTCGACATTTCAACTTTTTTTCTCGACATTTCAACTTTTTTCTCGAAGTGCATAATGAAAAAAAAATCTTCCTCCTAAAATATAATTTTAATTTTTCTCCTGCCTGGCCCTAATACTCTTCCGTAGGTAATAATAATAATACATTTTATTTATAATGCACTCTACATTACTGCGAATCTCAAAGTGCTACAGTTTGATAATTCAAAAGGAAGCAGAAATAAAATCAAGATAAGAGATAAAAGGATAAAAAGTCAAGACATAGGTAAAAAGAGAATAAAAGAATTAAAAACCGCAACTAGGAAAAAAACCGAGCAGCATTGTTTATCAATAAAATGCTTTGCTAAAAAGGTTTTTAGTCCTCTTTTAAAATGGTCCGTAGTTTGTGGTGCCGTTAGGTTGTCAGGGAGGGCATTCCAACGACACGAGCGTTACAGTTTCTCCTTCCAGACGTCTGCAGATCAGCGTGGTGTTGGTATTGATGTTATTTCTCCTGTCCCCCCCCCCCCCCCCAGCCTTGAGCCTGGCCCCGGAGCAGGCCCCGCGGCCCCCCTGGCTCAGCCCCGTGCTGGTTCTGCCCGTGCTGCAGCTGCTGTCCTGCTCGGTCCTCACCGAGCCGCTGGCCGACCCCAGGAGCCACGGCCTGAACCAGAGCCGGGCCAGCAGCCTGCTGGCCAGCATCAGCCGGCCCCGGGACCCCCCCCAGGTGAGCCCCCCCAGCAGCCTGCTGGCCAGCATCAGCAGGCCCCGGGAGGCAGCCCCCCAGGTGAGTGAGCCCCCCCAGGTGAGTGAGCCCCCCAGGTGAGTGAGCCCCCCCAGGTGAGCCAGCCCCCCCAGGTGAGCCCCCCCAGGTGAGTGAGCCCCCCAGGCCACACAGCTACATGCGTGTCTTTTTAATATAAAGGCCAGTTTATTCCTGCCGTGTGTGTGTGTGTGTGTGTGTGTGTGTGTGTGTGTGTGTGTGTGTGTGTGTGTGTGTGTGTGTGTGTGTGTGTGTGTGTGTGTGTGTGTGTGTGTGTGTGTGTGTGTGTGTGTGTGTGTGTGTGTGTGTTTCACACAGGGCCATGTAGGTTTGGACTTTTCTTTCCCCTTAATAATTTAAAAATGGCATTTTGTGTTTACTTGTGTTATCTTTGTCTAATATTTAAATTAGTTTGTTGATCTGAAACATTTAAGTGCAACAAACGTGCAAAAAAATAAGAAATCGGGAAAGGGGCAAACACTTTTTCACACATCTGTGTATATAGCTAGTGGCTGTTTACAAAGAAAGTCCGAACAGACAGTTTTAATGATCATTTCTCTGTCTCCTCCCAGATCTGTCTGACTCTGGGTTGTAATGAAGTGATGAACTTGTCTTGTTGTTTTCCAGCAGCCCGGCCCAGCGCTGGCTCTGCCCCTCAGCTCCTGGGCCAGTGAGCTGGCCGTGGCTCTGTCCACCCTCCGCAGAGTGGCCCACCATGAGGTGGCAGCAGCCGATTGGCTGCTGGCGGCCAGCTCGGCCCTGTCCTGCAGCCAGCGCCTCCCCGCATCCTTCACCCTCATCGTGACGCACCTGGTCCTGGCGGGAGAGGGGGACGTGTGCCAGCTGGCCCTGAGAGCCAGCCAGGCGCTGGCCGCTGCCGACCCCTGCCAGGTAAATCCTCCACACACACACATGTCAAACCCCTGCCAGGTAAATCCTCCACACACACACATGTCAAGTTATCTTTTTTATTTCTGTCACAGCAGCTTATCTTTGAGTCTTTAGTTCTTTGGAAATAAATAAAATAAAGTTCAAACTCTGAAGCAAACTTTTTTTATTTTTTTTTTATTGATATACTTTTAAGAAAAAACAACATATAATGATAACATGGACACATATAATCAAAGATACGAATTATGCATTATACATTGTCCCCTTTTTTTTTTTTTTTTTTTTTTAAACACACAGAACCTAACTAAGGAACAGAGTCTCTGTAGAGTTAAATAAAAAATAAACAGATGAGCAACACATGATCAATGGAGGAAAGTAATGGATGAGCAAATGTGGCATACGAAAACAAATGCAGTGGTAAATGCAAATGCCCATCACTAATATCCCATTAAATGGAAATAATAAATAAAACATAAAATGCAACATAAATAACAATAATAAAAACAAATAAATAAATGAAAGAAATAAAAAGAAAATTAAGGTAAGGGGGAGGGATCAGTCGGTGGGTAGAGTCTTCAACGAGTTAAAGTAATCATACGAAGGATTGCCATTTACGAACAAATTTAGCTGAGTTGCCTTTTACTGAATATCTCACCTTTTCAATTTTTAGAAAAAACATAACATCACTAAGCCAAAGAGCAATAGACGGAGACTTGGGGGATTTCCATGAAAGTAGGATACAACGTTTAGCTAAAAGAGATGTGAAAGCCAATACTTCTGACTGTACGGGGCTGATATGTGAGGAGTCAACCGAGAGTCCGAATATTGCTATGAGAGGGGCCATAACAACATTTTTCACCAGAACTTTAGACATGATCACAGAATAGTCACTCCAAAATTTCTGTAACCTAGGACAGGAGAAAAACATGTGACTTAAATTGCAGGGAGAGCCCTGGCATCTGTCGCATAGGTCTGCAACATTCTGATATAATTCAGATAATCAAGATTTTGATAGGTGGGCTCTATGCAGCACCTTGAATTGAATAAGTTCTAGTCTAGCGCAAGGCGTGCTAGATCGTATGCTACGGATAGCTTTATCGCACAGCTCCCCTGTGAAGTCAAGGCCCAACTCCCGTCCCCAACCCTCCCGGGCTTTATCTACAGAATGACCATCAAATGTCATACACAGTGCATATATCCTATGAGAGACTTTTGACTAAGTTTCATTGTTAGAAGATCATCCCAGCAGGTTAGCAGGAAGGGAAGGGAAGCATGGAAACAGAGCAGAGGCACAGTGTCGAAGCTGGAAGTAAGGAAAAAATGGGAGGCAGGCAAATTGAACTTTGACCTCAGATCTGAAAATGTGGAAAAGATACCATCCTTATATAGATCCCTGAAGTGCTTAATGCCCCGGCTGTACCCAATCATAAAAGTGTTGTCTATTAATGACGGAGGGAACAAATGATTCTTAGTAACAGGTGTTTAGGTGGATGGAGAAGCAAATTTAAAGTGGCACCTAAACTGTGACCAAATCTTAAGGGAGGAAAGCACCACAGGGCTATTTGTAAACTTAGAGGGATTCAATGGTAAAGAGGAGGAGAGTAGGGCCGTTAGAGAGGATGAAGAGAGTGACTGAGCCTCCAATCTGCCCCATAATAACTCAGGAGAATGAAGCCAATAAATTAGTTTGTGAATATGCGCTGACCAATAGTAAAGCAAGAAATTTGGTATTGCTAAACCCCCATTAAATTTAAATTTTTGGAGAAGCGAATACCTCACTCTAGGTGCCCATAAAAAGTTGGAAACAATTTGGTCAAGTGATTTAAAAAAAGTTTTTGGTAGAAATAACGGAGTGCACTGGAACAGAAAAAGAAATTTAGGCAATACAGTCATTTTCACTGTGTTAATTCTTCCTATCAGCGACAATGGTAGGGAGTTCCACCTCTGTAAGTCCGCCTTCACTCGAGTTACCAGTGAGGAAAAATGAGCGGTGAAAAGAGAGGGCAGAGTGCGGGTCACATTAATCCCTAAGTATCTAAAGCCTGACAGGCTGAGTTTAAAGGGAATATCAGATTGTTTGAGTAGTAAAGCAGAAGTGTTTATGAGGAAGCATTCACGCTTGTGAAGATTGACTTTATAGCCGGAGAAGGATCCATAATTCTTCAACAGTGATAATATTGGTGCAATGCTGGTTAAAGGGTCAGATACATTTAAAAGGATGTCGTCTGTATAAAGTGACAATTTGAGTTCCACATTGGACCTAGAGACTCCGCGAAATAGAGGAAGAAAAGCAATTGAAAGTGGTTCGACGGATAGAGCGAAAAGCAAAGGGAAGAGAGGGCAGCCCTGTCTCGTGCCACGTGATAATGTAAAATGAGGGGAAGTGTAAAGAAGTCTAATCCAAGATATAAACATGTGTCCAAATCCAAATTTATGAAGTGTTGCAAAAAGATCAATCGCGATAACAACTTCAGGAAGTGGAGAAGAATCTTTAGAGAAAATCACGTTTAGAAGTGTACGAACATTATAAAAGAGCTGGCGTCCCTTGATGAAACCATTCTGCTCCTCAGATATGATACTCAAACTCTGAAGCAAACTTGACCTCTACGGAAGAGTATTAGGGCCAGGCAGGAGAAAAATAAGAATAATATTTTAGAGGAGGAAGATTTTTTTTTTCATTATGCACTTCGAGAAAAAAGTCGAAATGTTGAGAATAAAGTTGAAATGTTGAATAAAAATGTTGACTTTATTCATGAAATTTCACACAACTGGTGTCTGACTAAATACTTTTTTTTCTCCCCACTGTATCTTCTATCAGCGTGAATATTTCATCCTGTAGTTAATTTTGTTTCAAAGATGAGCAGACTTGAATGGCTGACCATGTCTGCATATGGAGGACTGGTGCAGAGAAAACACTGATATGTTTGATTTATACTTTTATTTGTGTCATATCTAGCTGTTTTAAAGGGCTGATCTCAGATCAGAAATGGATATTTTAGCGCTTCAACTTGAAGAACTACCTGCCTTTTCTTGTCCTGTGTATCTCTTACACTCAACCCATTTATGTGAAGTGGTTGCTATGCAATGCCCCGTTGCATGCTGGGGGAAGTGCTTTGAGTTGATGAAAGGCCGTTTCACTGCAGAGCTGTTAATGTCCAAGGACCCGAGTCTTTCTGATTTCTGAACAGAGCACCGAAGGAAACAATGAGGCTCCAGGCTGCGCTGCCTTTAGTCCAGTCTGACCGGTGTAGCAGCTCCTAGATCTGACGGCCTGCACCCTGACGGCCTGCACCCTGACGGCCTGCACCCTGACGGCCTGCACCCTGACGGCCTGCACCCTGACGGCCTGCACCCTGACGGCCTGCACCCTGACGGCCTGCACCCTGACGGCCTGCACCCTGACCGCCTGCACCCTGACCACCTGCACCCTGACCACCTGCACCCTGACCTGCACCCTGACCTGCACCCTGACCTGCACCCTGACCTGCACCCTGACCTGCACCCTCACCACCTGCACCCTGAACTGCACCCTGACCCGCCTGCACCCTGACCTGCACCCTGAACTGCACCCTGACCCGCCTGCACCCTGACGGCCTGCACCCTGACCGGCCTGCACCCTGACCTGCACCCTGACCCGCCTGCACCCTGACCGCCTGCACCCTGACCGCCTGCACCCTGACCGCCTGCACCCTGACCGCCTGCACCCTGACCTGCACCCTGACCTGCACCCTCACCACCTGCACCCTGACGGCCTGCACCCTGACCGCCTGCACCCTGACCACCTGCACCCTGACCACCTGCACCCTGACCTGCACCCTGACCTGCACCCTGACCTGCACCCTGACCTGCACCCTGACCTGCACCCTCACCACCTGCACCCTGAACTGCACCCTGACCCGCCTGCACCCTGACCTGCACCCTGAACTGCACCCTGACCCGCCTGCACCCTGACGGCCTGCACCCTGACCGGCCTGCACCCTGACCTGCACCCTGACCCGCCTGCACCCTGACCGCCTGCACCCTGACCGCCTGCACCCTGACCGCCTGCACCCTGACCGCCTGCACCCTGACCTGCACCCTCACCACCTGCACCCTGACGGCCTGCACCCTGACGGCCTGCACCCTGACGGCCTGCACCCTGACGGCCTGCACCCTGACGGCCTGCACCCTGACGGCCTGCACCCTGACGGCCTGCACCCTGACGGCCTGCACCCTGACGGCCTGCACCCTGACCGCCTGCACCCTGACGGCCTGCACCCTGACGGCCTGCACCCTGACCACCTGCACCCTGACCACCTGCACCCTGACCACCTGCACTCTGACCTGCACTCTGACCTGCACCCTGACCTGCACCCTGACCTGCACCCTGACCACCTGCACCCTGACCACCTGCACCCTGACCACCTGCACCCTGACCACCTGCACCCTGACCACCTGCACTCTGACCTGCACTCTGACCTG
The DNA here is from genome assembly GCF_033807715.1 of Cololabis saira. NCBI lineage: Eukaryota > Metazoa > Chordata > Actinopteri > Beloniformes > Belonidae > Cololabis > Cololabis saira. The sequence goes on from NC_084606.1 coordinate 40,325,356, forward strand.
CACCCTGACCTGCACCCTGACCTGCACCCTGACCACCTGCACTCTGACCTGCACTCTGACCTGCACCCTGACCTGCACCCTGACCTGCACCCTGACCACCTGCACCCTGACCTGCACCCTGACCTGCACCCTGACCTGCACTCTGACCTGCACCCTGACCTGCACCCTGACCTGCACCCTGACCACCTGCACCCTGACCGCCTGCACCCTGACCGCCTGCACCCTGACCGCCTGCACCCTGACCTGCACCCTGACCTGCACCCTGACCGGCACCCTGACCTGCATCCTGACCTGCACCCTGACCTGCACCCTGACCTGCATCCTGACCTGCACCCTGACCTGCACCCTGACCTGCACCCTCGCCTGCACCCTCACCGCCTGCACCCCGACGGCCTGCACCCCGACCGCCTGCACCCCGACCGCCTGCACCCCGACCGCCTGCACCCCGACCGCCTGCACCCCGACCGCCTGCACCCCGACCGCCTGCACCCCGACCGCCTGCACCCCGACCGCCTGCACCCTGACTGCCTGCACCCCGACCGCCTGCACCCCGACCGCCTGCACCCCGACCGCCTGCACCCCGACCGCCTGCACCCCGACGGCCTGCACCCCGACGGCCTGCACCCCGACGGCCTGCACCCCGACGGCCTGCACCCCGACCGCCTGCACCCCGACCGCCTGCACCCCGACCGCCTGCACCCCGACCGCCTGCACCCTGACCGCCTGCACCCTGACCGCCTGCACCCTGACCGCCTGCACCCTGACCGCCTTCACCCTGACCGCCTGCACCCTGACCACCTGCACCCTGACCTGCACCCTGACCTGCACCCTGACCGCCTGCACCCTGACCGCCTGCACCCTGACCGCCTGCACCCTGACCTGCACCCTGACCGCCTGCACCTCTCCTAGAGTCTGACCGAATTTCTGACCATTACCGCCCGTAACGTGTGTGTTCCACTCCCGCAAAACTCTGAGAATTCGTGCCGCACAATAATAGAGATGCATTGATTTAGTGTCTTCTGCCGTCCTGCTAGAGAAATGACAAATGTATCTGATTTAATGTTAACATGATCATTGTGGAGCTTGATGGATAATTGACAGTTCATAGGTCACCTGACAGAAAGTTAGATGCAAATTCATCATTGTCATCATCCACAAGCTATTTCCCCTTTCACGCTTAGCTGTGAGTGGCTCAAATAACACTAATAAATAACATAAAATAAACAAAGTTAACTGAAACAAATTAATGTAACAAATTAATCACTTGGCCATTACATATCTGTGGAGGGAGAGAATGTTGCTGACCGACTGCTGGTTCCAATCCCTGCGTCTCTTCCAAGATGCTCCACAGACACTAAATGCAGTTTCTCCAAATATCTGACTTGCTCTGTCTTTGTTTAGTAAAGACCTTGTTTGAGCTTCTTTTCCACCTCATTGATTTCCATCTTGTCGTTAGGCTACATCCCGATCTCGCAGTGGTTTTTTTTTTAGCCACCGCAGCAAAGTTCAAACCTCCGCCTCCCGCCAGATTTGCGTTGGCGGGACCCGATCCCAATGCAGCTCTCTACTCTAACCCGTCTGGTGTCTGCAGGTCCCGTCCCTCCTCCCGGTGCTGATGCTGAAGCTGGCTCAGGAGAAGGACCCGGCTCTCCTTCATGCCGTGCTCCAGAGCCTGCCCCACCTGGGGACTCACAAGGTGCTGACCCCCTCCTGGTGTCGCTGTAAACCACTGTAATCGGCTGTAAACCGCTGTAGGCTCACATTGTGATGTGCCTCCCTTTACTGAGTGTGTTTGACCTGCTGTCCAGCTCTGCGTCCCCCTGGTGCTGCAGGCCGTCCACATGGTGGCCAGCGCCCCTAAGCTCCGAGCTGTGGCCATGCGCCTGATGACTGTCCTCTGGAAGAAGCAGGTACGTTCCTTAAATACCCGTCACGGCCAGGACCTTCAAGTTTTTTTAATCAAAGTCTTTTTTATTAAAGGTTTTGCATATCACACAAAAAAAGACAAAACAAGAAGAACACGAAACCCACTACCCACCCCAGCCCACCAGACCCAAACCTCTCAAGAATAAGTATTTCTTGAGAGGAGAGACAATTAGACAGTGCAAAAGTATACAGATACATGCAAAATGAGATAAACAATGCTACATATTATGGGGTTACATTCCTCGATTCCATATTGTTAACAAATGTCATGAAAGGCTGCCAAATTACATCGAACTTCGAGAGAGATCCTTGAAGAGAATATCTTATCTTCTCTAACTTGAGATGTTGCATTACCTCTTTGATCCACTGGGAATGTGTAGGGGGAGAGGATCTATCCATTTGAAGAGTACAAGTCGCCTGTGCAAAAAGCCAGCATGTTGCGCCCATAGCTGTCCAGATGTTCATCATCTGGTGTAATACCAAAAATTAGCAATGAAAGGGGCTGTATGGATCGGCTCCTCAAGCACCATAGAAAAGGTATCAAAAATAGACTTCCAGAATGTATATAAACTTGGACATGTCCAGAACATGTGAAACAGGCTAGCGGGGGCTAGCTTACATCTATCACATGTAGGGTCCAGCTCTGGCCTAATTTTGGACAGCCTAACCTTCGACCAATGGAGTCGGTGTATTATCTTAAATTGTACGACAGTATGCCGTTGACAGATGGATGATGAATAAATCCTTCTAATAATCTTCTGCCAAACTGCACCTGGAGTTTCTTCACTTAGATCCTCTTCCCATTTACTCTTAGGGTTATCCAAAGCTGTCATGTTATGGTGATTGAGAAGATGAAGATCTTGCCTATAGCCTGTTTTAAATTTGTCCTAAATTTGAAAATAGTATCTACCAGGGAATGGGGAGGATATAGAGGAAAACAGTCAGAATGTGAGGACCTTCATGTCGGTCTGATCTTGAGGCTGCTTGTTGCTCTCTGCAGGACCGGGTCTACCCCGAGCTGCAGCGCCTGCTGGGCCAGCAGGAGTCCCGGGCCGTGCTGGGGAGGGACACCCAGTGGGAGCAGATCCTGGCGAGGGCCGCCTGCCTCAGGGACATCTGCAGAGAGAGGTCTCACACACTCACTCATTCATTGCTCCAGTTCTGGTCACACTGTTACGAGTTACGGTTGGTGTCGCAGCAGCTGCACGACCACTTGAATGTTTCTGCAGTGTAAAAACCACAATAGATATCAATTAGTTACTATTGTAATCAATTCACTTCAGTTTTATTTATATAGCGCCAAATCTCAAGTGTCATCCTGAAGCACGGCAGGAAAACACTTTATGCAAAGGTAATAACAACAATAATCATAATTGCGTCACTAAGGTACGGAAGAGTATTAGGGCCAGGCAGGAGAAAGTTAAAAATAATATTTTAAAGATTTTTTTTTCATTGTGCACTTCGAGACAAAAGTCGAAATGTTGAGAATAATGTTGAAGTACAATTTCGAGAAAAAAGTTTAAATGTCGAGGAAAAAAGTCAAAATTTCGTCACTAAAGTTGAAATGTTGAGAAAAAAGGCAAAATTTCGACTTTATTCTTGAAATTGTATTTCAACATTAATCTTGACATTTCGACTTTTTTCTTGACATTTCGACTTTTTTGTACACAATAAAAAAAAAAATCCTCCCCTCTCAAGTATTTTTTCTCCTGCATGGCCCTAATACTCTTCCGTACCAAGGAAACCAACAGCATCCATCTCCCGTCCTGAGCAAGCACCAGGGGTGTACTAAGAGTGCGTGGATTTCAACGTGAAACCGTGCGTGGAATTTACACGAACGCAAAAATTCAGATGTACAAAACTGTGCGTACGCACGCAGGTTTCTTTGAACCTCACAATCAGCGTGGATTTGAGCGCGCATGCAGGAGCACAACACTCCTCCCCGTCTCTTCCCTCAAATACATATGTTTGAATATGATAATGAAGATAATTATCCATTAAAAACTGCTCATCCTAACAAGAAATGTGCAAAAACAGGTAAAACAAATAAAAAAAAAACATCGGCTGTGAGCTGGAATAAATAATTTATTTGGGGGCATTTCTTCCGATTTCAGCTGCATTGCGTTATGGGTATTGTTGTTCTTTGCTTTGTGTTGCGTTCCGTGAAGAGTTGTGGTTTTATTATGATTGTAAGGGTTTGTGAATGTTTATGGGCAGCGTTAGTGCATCATTACACTCTGCTTTTCTTGTTTGTAATTTAAGAACCGACACCAGAACTTAAGTTTGTGGATGAAAAACGGCTCCTCGTTCCACTTTATTGTCACGCGTATTATATACTGACGTATTAAGCCTAATATACACGTTTATTGAGTTCTACACATTGTGGATGTCCGCGATCACCTCTCTCATAGTATAACAATGTGAACAATATGCATTTATATTATATATTTATATAAACATGAAGCATCACGATCTGATTCCTCTGCTGCAGAAATAAAGACAACTTGTGCCAACGGGATTATCAAGGTGCAAACGTGAGAAATAAAGAGCAAAGTTGTTGTATGAGGAGGAGAAACCGGTCTAGATACCGGTCCTGGTCCTGGTCCTGGTCCTGGTCCTGGGAGGAGAGACCGGTCTAGATCCCGGTCCATCACCGGAGAAACTCTTTCTGGACCTGCAGCACCTGCAGCCGACTAATATCAGACTCTGAAAGTTGCCTAAACATTCAATAAAAACTTCATTCATCATTTTTGAATCACATCAGTTCGTACCAACCAACCTTTCCGTGACATCTTAGTTTTATTTTAAAAGAAAACTTTACAGAACCGGTTTTTCGCTGCAAAATGTATTTTAATGTTTTTCTGTCCAGACACAGTTATGAGATGTTTAGGATCTGGCTTTAATCTCCAGTCCTCGTCCCATACGGTCGTCATGGTGACAGAGATGTCCGACCTGTAGCAGCTCCAGCTGAAAGATCATGTTGGTCTGAACTGGAGCAACTGGTCCAGTTCAGGACAGAGATCCAGAAGATCCTCTTGGTACCTAAACCAGCTGATGGTTCAGTCTTAGTCCTGGACCAGCAGATCCAGACTAAACAAGCTGATGGTTCAGTCTTAGTCCTGGACCAGCAGGTCCAGACTAAACCAGCTGATGGTTCAGTCTTAGTCCTGGACCAGCAGATCCAGACTAAACCAGCTGATGGTCCAGTCTTAGTCCTGGACCAGCAGGTCCAGACTAAACCAGCTGATGGTCCAGTCTTAGTCCTGGACCAGCAGATCCAGACTAAACCAGCTGATGGTCCAGTCTTAGTCCTGGACCAGCAGATCCAGACTAAACCAGCTGATGGTCCAGTCTTAGTCCTAGACCAGCAGATCCAGACTAAACCTGCTGATGGTCCAGTCTTAGTCCTGGACCAGCAGATCCAGACTAAACCAGCTGATGGTCCAGTCTTAGTCCTAGACCAGCAGATCCAGACTAAACCTGCTGATGGTCCAGTCTTAGTCCTGGACCAGCAGATCCAGACTAAACCAGCTGATGGTCCAGTCTTAGTCCTAGACCAGCAGGTCCAGACTAAACCAGCTGATGGTCCAGTCTTAGTCCTAGACCAGCAGATCCAGACTAAACCTGCTGATGGTCCAGTCTTAGTCCTGGACCAGCAGATCCAGACTAAACCAGCTGATGGTCCAGTCTTAGTCCTGGACTAGCAGGTCCAGACTAAACCAGCTGATGGTCCAGTTTAGTCCTGGACCAGCAGATCCAGACTAAACCAGCTGATGGTCCAGTCTTAGTCCTAGACCAGCAGATCCAGACTAAACCTGCTGATGGTCCAGTCTTAGTCCTGGACCAGCAGATCCAGACTAAACCTGCTGATGGTCCAGTCTTAGTCCTGGACCAGCAGATCCAGACTAAACCTGCTGATGGTCCAGTCTTAGTCCTAGACCAGCAGATCCAGACTAAACCTGCTGATGGTCCAGTCTTAGTCCTGGACCAGCAGATCCAGACTAAACCAGCTGATGGTCCAGTCTTAGTCCTAGACCAGCAGGTCCAGACTAAACCAGCTGATGGTCCAGTCTTAGTCCTGGACCAGCAGATCCAGACTAAACCAGCTGATGGTCCAGTCTTAGTCCTGGACCAGCAGGTCCAGACTAAACCAGCTGATGGTCCAGTCTTAGTCCAGCTAAGGGACAGCTCCTTTTTGTTTAGACAAGAAAACAAACTATTACAATAGTCCAAACGCAAAGACACAAATGCATGAATGATCAGCTCCAAATCATTTTGTGATGTTTTCCTGAGTTTTGTGAGTTTCCTGAGATATTCCTCAGATGAAAAAAGCTATTTCTTGTCAGCTGTTTGCAGTGTTGCACTAGTTGCAGTGTTGCAGTTTTGTGATTAATAAGCACTTTTTTTTAATTATTATTTTGCGTTGGATTGATGTAGCAAATAAAATAGTTCAGACCATAAAATAAGTGTGTTAGTGCACAGCTATGCTCACGTACGCATGTGAGTGAGTGTATGTTTGTGTGTACCGGTACATGAAAGTACAATCTGCATTGGGGCTTCTTGCTTCGGGAATCCCGGTCTGTGATAGGACGCTGTCTCTGCGTCGCCGCACCTCATTTGCATTAAAGCTAGGGTCTACGATCTTTTTTTAAAGTATAAGAAAAAAAAAAAAGACACCTACTCCCCACACAAACTCCTTCCCCCATGTGCTCTGCCTCACATGAAGCTCCCTCCTCCGACACCTGTAGCAACTCATAATGTAATAATAACGGCTCATAATGTAATAACGGCTTATAATGTAATAACTTAAATGTAATAAAAGTTCATAATGTAATAATTGGCTCATAATGTAATAAAATCATGAGTGCATAACGTAATAACAGCTTTGCGCATAATGTAATAACTTATTACATTATGAGCCTTACTGGCGCCGCTCATAATGTAATAACAGCTCATAATGTTATAACAGCTCATAATGTAATAACAGCTCATAATGTAATAACAGCTCATATTGTTATAACAGCTCATATTGTTATAAGAGCTCATATTGTAATAACAGCTCATAATGTAATAACAGCTCATAATGTAATAACGGCTCATATTGTAATAACGGCTCATAATGTAATAACGGCTCATAATGTAATAACGGCTCATAATGTAATAACGGCTCATAATGTAATAACGGCTCATAATGTAATAACGGCTCATAATGTAATAACGGCTCATTATGTAATAACGGCTCATATTGTGAGAATAGTGTTGCATTATGATCATTTTTACCTCTGCCATCCCTGCAGGGCTGGAAGGAAATGCTTTCACCTCTGTGTCTGTCCATCTGTCAGCAGGATCACCAACTTAGATGCCATATAACTCCGCCCCCAATACGCGGCGGGCCACATTAACAGGAAGAGAAGCCTTATTGTTTAACGCATCATCCCCTATAGGTCAAGTCCATGGTATAAAGATCACACTATAGCACACACTGACAACAAGAATGGACTAATGGGCAGAAGTCTGTGTTTGTGTTTGACTATGGTTTGTACATAGGTGTTGCTACGGTAACCAACTCAAAAGCTGGCAGGACAAGAGGGTGGATTAGGGAAGGAGGGGGGGGCTGTAATTCATGTAGTTTAAAAGAGCATTTTCTTTGTTTACTATTGCTACAATAAATGCAGGACACAATAACTTCTACATCATATGTCTCATCATCCATCACTGGATTTCCATGGCTTTGAACGTTACTTGCCCAAAGGGCCTTGAACATTACTAGCCCAAAGGGCCTTGAACGTTACTAGCCCAAAGGGCCTTGAACGTTACTAGCCCAAAGGGCCTTGAACGTTACTAGCCCAAAGGGCCTTGAACGTTAGTAGAGGGCTAAATGACGTGAAAAAGAACCTAAAATAAGGTCTTTACAAAGCAAAGACAAAGCAAGGCCAGTCAGATATTTGGAGAAACTGCATTTAGTGTCTGTGGGCGCATGTTGGAAGAGAGACGCACGGGATTGGGACCGCAGTCGGTCAGCAGCATGCTCTTCCTCCACAGCAATGTAATGGCCAAGCAATTAATTTGTTAAATTACAGTAATTAGTTTCATTCATTAACATTGTTTATTTTATGTTATTTATTAGTCTTATTTGAGCCACTCACAACCTACTCTCGTTGCTGTAACCACAATCACATAATTGATGCGTGCGCAAAAGGCGAGTTTTGCGGGAGCGGATGAAAACACTGCGGGAGTGGGCGGGAGCGGAACACACACGTGCGGGCGGGCGGTAATGGTCAGAAATGCAGCGGGAGCGGGATGAAAAAAACAGTCTCTAGCCCAAAGGGCCTTGAACGTTACTAGCCCAAAGGGCCAGTGTGAACAGGACCAACATTGTTATGCCCAGTCTCATTGTTCCTTTTCTGTGAATGAAACAAAATTCATTGATTCCTTTTTTTTAATTTTCAGAATCTAGATCAGAACTAGATTAATGTAAATATTGGTTTATTTTCAACAAATAGGATATTCAACAAATAGGCCGTGTTATGCACCTATACAGTATGATACAGGTCCTTGATGAACCTCTACCTGTTGCTGGTTGACAGAGCCACAGATGACCACTTAAAAACGTAGAGCAGAGGAAACGTGCTTGATGATAAAGTGTTTGCTCAGTGGAAAACACTATAAAGAATTAAATCAACAATCATTTTTTGTGTGGTTTACTGGGGACTGTGGTAGATTAGCTACTTTTTCTCCACAGGGCTTGTACAAAGTACATGAGACTTCAGCTGCAGCTAAAACATACATTATCCTAACAAACTTCTTAATACACCGAATATTTATAGAGATAAGGTGGATGGCTTGGTTTAACAAAGATATGAATTGAACTTTGGAGTTCACAAATAACACTGCTTACCTGCAACAATCAGACAGTGGAAGTTAGCATGGCATTGGCAAAGGCCCAAAATAACTAACATGGGTCCCACCTAGTGGCTCAACTTTATACATCTTACATAATAAAATGTGAGAATGCAATTACTATTAAATAATACTTGGTTTCACTAATTTCGTTTACTAATGCGCTGAAACCCATGCTGTTTGCTTTATTTGCACCTTTAAGAGGTAAAAATTATGATAATGCAGCTGTTTTCTCACAATATGACCAATTATTACATTATGAGCTGTTATTACATTATGAGCTGTTATTACTTTATGAGCTGTTATTACAATATGAGCTGTTATTACAATATGAGTTGTTATTACATTATGAGCTGTTATTACATTATGAGCTGTTATTACATTATGAGCGGCGCCAGTGAGGCTCATAATGTAATAAGTTATTACATTATGAGCAAAGCTGTTATTACGTTATGCGCTCATGATTTTATTACATTATGAGCCGATTATTACATTATGAACTTTTATTACATTTAAGTTATTACATTATGAGTTGCTACAACACCCCCTCTGGTACGGGAGCCAGCAGGACCAAAAACAAGCGGCGTTGGATTGAAATCACTATAAAAGTCCATTGGAAAACAAATACAACGCGGAGCCGTGTGTGTTGGTGTTTGTTCGTGTCTGCGTGAGAAAAACAAGAAAACACCAACATACAACAATGTAAGATACCATGTTACTCATTCAAATGTCCACAGCTGCTAAGCTAAGCTCAATATGTCCTTGGTGTTGCCGTACTTTGGGAGGCGGGGAGTAGGTGAGGACTGTCCAACCACTGACATTCAAGCAGATTGACCAAGAGTTGCCGTTCGGGCCGAATGGTTGACTTCTTTGCAGGATTACAGCAGATAGAAGAAATATGTTCTTTTGGTTCTTTTTGCTAATCATATTTCATAGGTAACACTATTGGGCCATAACAACCTTATAAATGATTTAGATAAAAATGTACAGTATGTAAAATCGTAGACCCTAGCTTTAAGTTGAGGTTTCTCCAGCTTTCATAGACGATGAATGGCAGCCGGACGCCTGTGGCGCTTTCAGTGTGAATCCACGGTTACAGTACACAGCTGAATGTTGTCTTCCTTGTTTCTGCCGTCATGTTCCGGATTCTTGACGTTTTCTGTGTCTCTGGCGGAGGGTTGAACATGTGAGAAATTTGACTCATTTTCCATAAAATCCAGTAGTTTTGGAAGAAAGAGGACTGCCAGATGTTCTGTTATTACTGCCTTCAGGTAACAAAGCAGGAAGAATCCTGAACACTTTTTGAGGTTTGTGTGTGTTTGTGTTTTCTTAAGGCCGTACCAGCACGGGGGGGACATGCTGGCTGCCGTTTCCCTCACTCTGAAGCAGTGCAGCAGAGCAGACCTTGCAACCCCGGCGGCCCTGGCCCTGCAGGGTTTACAGGAGCTGTGCAGAGCAGAGGTACCGCGTCTGCACGAGCATCACTTAACTCCCTCACCCTTCCCCTGCTTCAGGATCCGTCTGTGATGTCTCCCAGGTGGTGGACATCGTCTCAACATGGAGGAGTCTCGGACCCGAGCTGAGCGGCGACGTCCGTCCACTCGTGGTCAAAGCCGTGGCTGAGCTGCTGTCGCTGGTTCCTCAGCTCCCCGTCAGGTCGGAGCAGTACGAGGTCTGTCCTTTAATCTGGTTCCTCAGCTCCCCGTCAGGTTTTAGCAGTACGAGGTCGGTCCTTTAATCTGCTTCCTCAGCTCCCCGTCAGGTTTTAGCAGTACGAGGTCTGTCCTTTAATCTGGTTCCTCAGCTCCCCGTCAGGTTTTAGCAGTACGAGGTCTGTCCTTTAATCTGGTTCCTCAGCTCCCCGTCAGGTTTTAGCAGTACGAGGTCTGTCCTTTAATCTGGTTCCTCAGCTCCCCGTCAGGTTTTAGCAGTACGAGGTCTGTCCTTTAATCTGGTTCCTCAGCTCCCCGTCAGGTTTTAGCAGTACGAGGTCGGTCCTTTAATCTGGTTCCTCAGCTCCCCGTCAGGTTTTAGCAGTACGAGGTCGGTCCTTTAATCTGCTTCCTCAGCTCCCCGTCAGGTTTTAGCAGTACGAGGTCTGTCCTTTAATCTGGTTCCTCAGCTCCCCGTCAGGTTTTAGCAGTACGAGGTCGGTCCTTTAATCTGGTTCCTCAGCTCCCCGTCAGGTCGGAGCAGTACGAGGTCTGTCCTTTAATCTGGTTCCTCAGCTCCCCGTCAGGTCGGACCAGTACGAGGTCGGTCCTTTAATCTGCTTCCTCAGCTCCCCGTCAGGTTTTAGCAGTACGAGGTCGGTCCTTTAATCTGGTTCCTCAGCTCCCCGTCAGGTCGGAGCAGTACGAGGTCTGTCCTTTGATCTGGTTCCTCAGTTCCCCGTCAGGTCGGACCAGTACGAGGTCGGTCCTTTAATCTGCTTCCTCAGCTCCCCGTCAGGTTTTAGCAGTACGAGGTCGGTCCTTTAATCTGGTTCCTCAGCTCCCCGTCAGGTCGGAGCAGTACGAGGTCTGTCCTTTGATCTGGTTCCTCAGCTCCCCGTCAGGTCGGAGCAGTACGAGGTCTGTCCTTTAATCTGGTTCCTCAGCTCCCCGTCAGGTCGGAGCAGTACGAGGTCTGTCCTTTGATCTGGTTCCTCAGTTCCCCGTCAGGTCGGAGCAGTACGAGGTCTGTCCTTTGATCTGGTTCCTCAGCTCCCCGTCAGGTCGGACCAGTACGAGGTCGGTCCTTTAATCTGCTTCCTCAGCTCCCCGTCAGGTTTTAGCAGTACGAGGTCGGTCCTTTAATCTGGTTCCTCAGCTCCCCGTCAGGTCGGAGCAGTACGAGGTCTGTCCTTTGATCTGGTTCCTCAGCTCCCCGTCAGGTCGGAGCAGTACGAGGTCTGTCCTTTAATCTGGTTCCTCAGCTCCCCGTCAGGTCGGAGCAGTACGAGGTCTGTCCTTTGATCTGGTTCCTCAGTTCCCCGTCAGGTCGGAGCAGTACGAGGTCTGTCCTTTGATCTGGTTCTTCAGCTCCCCGTCAGGTCGGAGCAGTACGAGGTCTGTCCTTTGATCTGGTTCCTCAGTTCCCCGTCAGGTCGGAGCAGTACGAGGTCTGTCCTTTGATCTGGTTCTTCAGCTCCCCGTCAGGTCGGAGCAGTACGAGGTCTGTCCTTTCATCTGCTGCAGCTTCTCTGACTGCGCTCTGCACTTTTTTAGTTTTTTATTTAACCTTATTTAACCAGGAATGTCCTGTTGAGATTAAAACACCTCTTTTTCAAGGGAGTCCTGGCCAAGAGGCAGCAAAAAGTTTCAAAAAAGTAAAATGACATATAACTTAATATACTTTTGTAGCGCCCTCTTTAACCGTCCTCTGTTCTAAGGGTGCTCCCCAGGTTCACTAACCTCTTTAAACACACTTCTTACAGTAGATACCTAAAATAATAGGTGATATGGATGTTGATAAACACTATCACATGCTTCCGTTTACACAAATTTATTAAACACAAATAAATGAATATAACAAACCCAAAAATAATACTTTCTTAATAATTCGTTTTTCTATGAAAAACCACAGAAATAAACCTCTGGTTCAGTTCACTTCAAAACCTTGTGAGCAGATTACACAAATGGCTCACGGTAGAAATACCTTCAATAACTGTCTAAACCTAAAGCCGGCACTCTAGCTTTTGTTAAAATAAAACCCTTAATACCAAACAAAAACACAGTCACAAGTATTGGGTAACGTTGCAGCACCAACACTCACCCAGGTCCCTTCAGGCAGGTTAATTTTACAGCTGGGCGACGGCTTCACCTCGTGGAGTGGCGGGGTTCGCTGCTCCGGTGATGGCCGTCCTTTAATTGGCGCGGGCTGCACCAACTTCCAGCCGCACTTTGCTGGGACACTTTTCCAGAGTCCTCTTTAGACGTGGTTCCGATGCTGCATTGGAGGGCGACATTAGGTTCACTGTCCGTTCACCTCTTTTATCCACTCCAACCAACGTATCTTTTAACCACAGTCTTTCTTTCTTTTCTTTATTTTCCCCATCTCTGTTCTGCTCCCATCTCTTCGCTGCTCTGCTCCCGTCTCCTCTGCTCCCGTCTCCTCTGCTCCCGTCTCCTCTGCTCCCGTCTCCTCTTCTCCCCTCTCCTCTTCTCCCCTCTCCTCTGCTCCCGTCTCCTCTGCTCCCGTCTCCTCTGCTCCCGTCTCCTCTTCTCCCCTCTCCTCTTCTCCCGTCTCCTCTTCTCCCGTCTCCTCTGCTCCCGTCTCCTCTGCCCCCGTCTCCTCTTCTCCCCTCTCCTCTTCTCCCCTCTCCTCTGCTCCCGTCTCCTCTGCTCCCGTCTCCTCTGCTCCCGTCTCCTCTGCTCCCGTCTCCTCTTCTCCCCTCTCCTCTTCTCCCCTCTCCTCTTCTCCCGTCTCCTCTGCTCCCGTCTCCTCTTCTCCCGTCTCCTCTTCTCCCGTCTCCTCTGCTCCCGTCTCCTCTGCCCCCGTCTCCTCTTCTCCCCTCTCCTCTTCTCCCCTCTCCTCTGCTCCCGTCTCCTCTGCTCCCGTCTCCTCTGCTCCCGTCTCCTCTGCTCCCGTCTCCTCTGCTCCCCTCTCCTCTTCTCCCCTCTCCTCTTCTCCCCTCTCCTCTTCTCCCGTCTCCTCTGCTCCCGTCTCCTCTGCCCCCGTCTCCTCTGCCCCCGTCTCCTCTGCCCCCGTCTCCTCTTCTCCCGTCTCCTCTGCTCCCGTCTCCTCTTCTCCCCTCTCCTCTTCTCCCCTCTCCTCTTCTCCCGTCTCCTCTGCTCCCGTCTCCTCTTCTCCCCTCTCCTCTTCTCCCGTCTCTTCTCCTCCCGTCTCTTCTCCTCCCGTCTCCTCTCCTCCCGTCTCCTCTCCTCCCGTCTCCTCTTCTTGTCGGCGTCTCCCCGACACCTGCTCCTGGCTCCGCCCCTTTGATTGCTGATTGGATACCCCACAGGTAAGTTAACTTAAACGTATTTATATTTTTTACATTTACACATCACATTTGTCTTCTTTTTAAGTCTTCTTCAACAGACACCAAAATAAAACAAATGACATTTAAATAAACAATTATTTCTTTCATGTGCTTTTACCATAGGGTTACATCACCATAGGGTTACACTTTCATGGCGCTATAAAATGATTTTTGTCAGGCAGCACTTGACTAGACCCGTTAAATGTGATAGATAGATAGATAGAGAGATAGAGAGATAGAGTCCTCAGCTTTCATGTGCTTGTTGGATCTAAGTGTTTCATGACTGTGTTTAACAGATTAATTTTGACTTGTTTTTTTATTTTGACATGTTTTCCTCAGAAACTGAAGGAAGAGGCCGTCAGCTTTCTCTGGAGTTACGCTAAGAGTCAGGTCTGTGGTCCGTCTGGATGTTTACTGTCTGTAATGAATGAATCCAAACTCTGAGATTATTCCAAGAAACAATAGTTTGTTCCCTGATTATTAAAACAACAGAATCATTCAGAAATGTCAGATCCAACATATAAGTGTCCACAACAGGCCAGACAAGTTCAAACCGGCGGGTTCAAAGTGCTTCACTCAGAACAAACAGCAGCATACGTTAACATGACTTCTTTTTTTTGTGATCAAATGTTTTTATTTATATTTCATATTTTTTAATTATAAACGCTGGCATCCACAATGATGTCAAACAAACATTATACACATATTTTCACCCCTTTCCAAACCCACCCCTCGGACCTAGGCATTCAATGAAAACAATTAATAATAAGGAAAACAGAAAAAAAAGATAATACAACAATAAAAAAACAAACAAAAAAAAAGGACAAAATGAAACAAAGGCAAAACATAATAATATCAAAAACTGGACAAGGATAGCTGCAACAAGGTAGTCTATATACATTTTAAATACATCTTTCTAGTTTGGCTTTAATTTGATCTGCTGCCATATAAAATAGAATATTTAGTTGTTTTGCATTATGGATTGGGGCTGTAGATATTTCCAGAAAGATATCGAGAAAATTCAAATACCAATGGGAGATGTTAAGTGTGTATGGTGGTTTCCATCTTACTGCAATTATCTTTTTTGCTGCTGTTAGGCCAGCAAGCAACATTTTTTTTGACATGGTGAAGCATTAATTGTGGATAAATTATTTAAAATAAGTGTTTGAGGGTTTACTGGAATATTCTGTGCTGTTATCGAGGATAATGCAGTTGCAACCCAGAAGTTTGCGACAGGTTGGCATTCCCAGACCAACACGAAGGTTCCTGGTTTATTCTGAGAGCAGAATTACATAAAGAGCTAACCAGGATCTTCATGTGGTAAAGCTTGCAAGGTGTTAAATACGTTCTGTGTACAAATTGATAATGAATAAGCTGATGATCTGGGTTTCTGGAAGATGATATTATATTAGTCCATATTGCATCTAGGGCTAAAGGTTTATATGACTTTTTAAAATATATTGATATACTTTACATCATTAGGTACACCTTGCGCCCTAAAAGTGCAGCCCTAATTTGCAAGTAGAAAAAAAAAAGATGTGTTTCTGTAAATTAAAACTAAACTTTATATCTTGAAATGTGCACAGACTATTTTCATCATAGATATCACTAAGTTACAAGGACATTTCCAGTGGAACTCTGTTGTTGCTGTTTCAGGATCCAGAGGTGGCCAGCTGTGGCTACAGGGCCTTGGCAGGTTTTCCTGAAGCCGTCCACACAATACTCCACCTTCCAGAGCCAGTAAGGTTGTCTCCATGCAGTCTGAGTCAAGTCT